>NW_026042360.1:735772-826011 GCF_023856365.1 Brienomyrus brachyistius | reverse complement strand
ATCCAGCAGGATGCTATGATAGACACATAGCAGGAAGCTCCCCACCCCCAATCCCCCCCAGACAGCAAAGATTTGTAGCCAAGGACCCGATGGCCGCATGCGTCCAGAGAGCCAGCTGCCGGGGGGGTGTCACAAAGCAGCGCTTGAGCAGAACCTCTGGGCGACCTGGTGCGAGCTGGGTGACTTAGTGCTGAGGCTGCTGGGGGGGTCAGGGGCAGCGGGCGGGAGCCTGTGGAATTTCTATTGAAGTTGAAGTCATATGTTAATAAAGGCTCAGGGGAATCTCAGTTTAAAAGGGTTCTCTGTCCGTCCCTGAGCGGGAATAACAGTGAGAGTGATATGTGAGACGCCAGTGGGGAGGGGGGGGGGTAGCGTTTTATCTGATGTGATCTCAGCAAAAGCAAACATCCGCCCTGGCGTGTGACTCTCTGAGGCGGCCCGGCCCGGGGAACAATCTGGACACTGTGGGCAGTGTGGGCTTCACACGTATAAACAAACTCCGTCCGCAAAACTTGAAAACTTGATTGGAGAATGGAGGAGCCGATGAGAGAGCCTCAGAGCCGGTCCGTCAGGCGTCGGCGCCCCCACCTCTGCCAGGGCCGGTTCAGTCTGGCTGCTTGAGCCATGCCACATTCGGGCCACATCCTGTGCCAGGCCGCAGTGCTCCGCGTGACGCCCAAACACCCTGGAAATGGGGGCGTCCCGTGTTCGCGGTCCAGCTAATGAGACACATCGATATGGAGTGTGGGGGGCTGGGCCTGAGCCATTCGGCTTGTCTGGAACAATCATTCACAACAATAAATAAAAGTAACGAGGAAGGATTTCCACAGAGGCCACATTGTGCAGGATTTGTTAGTGTTATTTCATTACTTAGCCGACACTCTTATTCAAAGCGACTTGCAATTTATACAGCTGCATAGACATATATATATTATATACTTAAACATACAACAGAGATTCACCTCTGTGGAGCCAACAACCCTCAGGTTACAAGCTGGGTGTTTGGTCCCTGTCTGTCTGGTCTGACCGGCAGAGACCAAAGACCTGACCTCCATGCCCAAGAAAATGTGTTCCCACAGAGGTTAAAAGGGCCCAGCAGTCAAGCCTCGACCACATACCTGGACATGACAGGGACAATATCTTTGCTGGCCAAATTTGGGCCTGGTGTCTTTCCCTTGCCTGCGTATTCAGTTCCTCCCTTGATGTGGTATGGCTGTCTGAATGATGCCCCAGCTGACCCCCCCCCCCCCCCCCCCCCCATGCTCGGCACCCCAAACAGACTACAGTAATGGTCTTTGCTTTCATGATCACACACCGAGACCATGGAAAGCACAGATTCTACAAAAATAATAAAAATAATTCTAAAGTTCCAGGAACCAAGTCAGAAAACATAACATGTAACAGTGTTCTTTCACCATATTATGTTACTCCCATGTTTTTATATCATTAGCTTTCATATTCACCCTATTCATATATTTTCATGTAATAATATTTTCCTCACACTGTTTCGTCTCGCAGCCGCGTCCAGTTATGACGCGCTTCAGGCGACGCGCTTCAGGCGACGCGCTTCAGGCGACGCGCTCCGTGGTTTAGCAAAGCCAAGGTCTTTGGGTGGCTATTGTCAGCCTGTCTGTGGTCAGGTTCAGGGAGGTGGGGGGCCGAAGCCAGCCGGCATTCTCTGGTGCCAAGTTACATGGACGAGTTTGCTGTGGTCACCCTTGACTGGTGAGAGTGATGATGCAGGCAGAATGGTGGCGCGCCACCACAGCATGGCTCAGGTTTACGGTTAACATGTCAGTTACCTGATGCCTGACCGCAGTCCATGAGTATTATTAAAACAAAGGTATTTCACAGATATGCACTTGAAATATAGTTAGATAATACTAGAGGAATTTTTTGCACTAATTTGTTCCTGACTGAGCTGTACCAACATAGGTATTTTCCTGCTGGTTTGGTTGCTGTAGTATGTTGCATGTTATTGCTGGTTTCTAATTCATTTAATTCACAAGCGGCCCCTGCATACTTGCAACAAGCTGCATCAAGGGAGAGTTTCTCCTGCAAACGTTCATGGATTTAATGCTCTGGGCATTTCTTGCACACAGAGCACCAGTTATCCCCATCAGGGTTTCACGGTGGATCTGTGCTCTGTTCCTTGAGGACTGCTGTTTATCATGCTAGACTGTAAAGAGAAAAACGTTTACAAATGCAAGGAGAATCTCGGGGTTCCAGCATTACTACCAACAAAATGGAACTTTTTGCATTCTTCAGGCTGGAAAAGTTTCCTTGGTGGGAGTGAGGAGGTGAGTCCAAACCAGCCTTCAGCGGTTTATATACATTTAGGGTTCCTTGCAAGGATGAGCTCATGGAGGTTTCGTCTTTCCTTATTTCCATGTATTCCTGCCTTTTTTGATGTCCAGGAGGCAAGCTGATCGGAATCTAGTGTTTAAACATCAGGGGTCTCTGAGCGTGCACTGATCAAACATCTCTCCCGGAGCGCTGAACCACAAACGGACCTGACAAAGTGATGTTTTCGACAGAAAAACCTGGAGCTGGGAAGCGCAGCCGGAAAGTTGGACAAGCGTATGATGCAAGAAGCGTAGCGGCGGGAGGCTGGGGGAGTAGCGACTGACTATGGCAGGAACGTGGGTTCAAGAAAGCCACAGTGACAGTCGGTGCCCCAGTCTACACAGTGACCGACAGCACATGATAGTCACGGTCTTTGCAGGTGTCAAAATCTCACTTCACCTGTCAAGGTAACACAATACAGTGTATTATAGCTGTTTATTGAGTGTCTACTAATAAGTCACTCAGAAATGTTTTACCTGAAATAGGTAGCTTACCGTATGTTTTCTTGCGCCCATATTTCAAAAGCAGCACCCCCCCTTCCTGGGACATTTTAATAGCCATTAAGATTCCTTCGCCATTCCTCACCCAGGCAGCCCATAACCATCTATAGAAGTGACAACTAGGGGGAGCTGTGTTTGACGTTCTGGAGGGGGGGTTAGAGCTGGCCTGGGCAGGCTGTCCAAGAGCCATTGCTGGACTCATTAATGACTGCTGTGGTGGTCTAAGCAATCAGCTGGCCGCTGGCTGAAATCGCTATTGGTTGTGACGGAATAGAAATGCCAGTGTTTCACGAAATGAGCGGTGTCTGTGGATCGTATTTCTAAATTCCTACGGAGATTAAATGAATGAAAGTCGCTTAAGACTGAGAGAGACCAGAAGGGTTGGGAGAGAAGCTAGAGAAAATATTCCTCAGCTTCATGGCTCTAAATTGCCTTCAGAATCAGCCACAAATATTGAAAGCCACAGATCGACAGAAAAGACAGGTGTGTCGCCAGTGGTGTCGTACTTGATCTAAGCCCCGCCTTTCCTGGGCAGTCATGTGGTCTGTGACCCACCAAAGGAACAATGATGATCCCCCACCCCCACAGAAAGAGTGGCAGACATCTTCCTGGCAGGAAGTAGGACACCTCTTAATGTCTCCTGCAGTGTCATTCTGGTGGCAGGTTTTGTGAGGACGTGTACCTCTTTCCATTGACCACACCCCCCCCCCCCCCAGTGAATGAAACTTGCCCCAAAACCACGTGCTTTGGTCCGTAAACAAGGTCAGAACAACCAGCCGTTTTCGAAAACGGTTTCAAATCTTCACTGATTGCACATTTCGGCAGTAAGGGCAGAGTGTGGAAGATGAATTAGCAGAGCAACAGCAGAGCTGTACATAAAAATCACACGACATAAGTCAAGTCAAATCAAGTGCAATTTACTGTCAGGCCAGCCATATACAAGCATACTGTGGTATGAGACAACATTTCCCCAGGACCACGGTGCAATATAAGACACATGGGGGGCTGTATGTACACAATTACAGGGGGGCGGTACAGATTAAGTACACAAGTGCAAACATTGGATTGGACACAGACCACACAAAGCACATATGACCAACACATAGTATATATTTGAGGAGGGTGAATACTGAATATAAATATATATATTATGAATTATTGTTCATAATATATGTACAATAATTTAGCAACAGGTGATGTAGCAGCGGGTAAAATAAAGCGCAAACATGCCAGTAAAAGAGAGATAGAGTAAAGTAGCTGGTGGAGTGAGGAGTTGGTGCTGCTCACTTAGTGAGGGCCTGAGGAGGAGTTCAGGAGTCTAACAGCATGTGGGAGGAAGCTGTTACAAAGTCTGGTTGAGCTCATCCGGATGCTGCGGTACCTCCTGCCAGACGGGAGGTAGATGAACAGTCCATGCAGTGGATGGGAGGGGTCTCTCACAATGTTGAGGCTCTTGCGGATGCTGCGGTACCTCCTGCCAGACGGGAGGTAGGTGAACAGTCCATGCAGTGGATGGAAGGGGTCTCTCACAATGCTGAGGGCCTTGCGGATGCATTGCTTGTGAAAGATTTCCTGGATCTTGGGGAGAGAGGTCCTGATGATTTTCTTTGCTGTATTCACTGTCCTCTGGAGGGACTTGCGGTCAGAGACGTTGCAGTTCCCAAACCAGGAAGTGATACAGCTGGTCAGTAGGCTCTCTGACAACCTCCTTGAACATGTTCCAGTCTGTGCTCAATACATCTTCAAGGAAGCTGCCACCCACTGGAACCCTCAATAATGAGAGATATATCAGAGTTCAAAAGAGGATGAATTGTTGGTGTGCATCTCACTGGCACATCTGTGACTTTCTGTGTCTTTGTGGTGTATCGAGCACCACGGTATCCAGGGTAATGTCAGCATACCACCACAAAGGTCGGTGTGGAGAAGCTTCAAAGAGACTTACTACCTGGACTATTGCATATCCAGAGTGCAGCACAGGGGCGGATCAGTGATGGTTTTGGCTGCAATATCACGGCAGTCCCTAGACTAGATGGGTGTGTCACTGCGAAGGACTACCAAACCATTCTGAGGGACTGTGTTCACCTAGCAGGCTAAACATTGTACCATTGTACCCTGAAGGTGGTGCCATGTATCAGGACAATAATGCACCAATACACACAGCAAGCCTATTGACTGAGTGGTTTGATGAACATGAAAGTGAAGCTGAACATCTCTCCTGGCCTGCACAGTCACCAGATTGGATTATTGAGTCGGTCTGGAGTGTTTTAGAGAAGCGAGTTAGGAAATGTTTTCCTCCATCACGTATTGACCTGGCCACTGTTCTGCAAAAGAAATGGCTCAGAATTCCTCTGGCCACTATGCCGAACTCTTATCTGTCATTCCCAAGATGAATTGATGCTGTATTGGCCGCAAAAGGAGGCCGTGCATCATACTAATAAATTATTGTGGTCTAAAACCAGGTGTTTTAGTTTCATAGTCCAACCCCTGTAAGTAAAGTGGCAGTTTCTGTGGCCTTGTATCTCTGGCAGGAAATAATTAATCCCCCCCCCCCCCGGCCGACCCCGGCATCGAAACAATTGGAAGAAAATCTATGTGAGGTGGAAGGTTTTCGTGTACGGCTAACGCAGATTCCCCGAGGTGTGTGCTGTACTTGCAGACAGTGGTTGTACTTGCAGACAGTGGTTGGAGTTGACGTTTAAGATCTTGCCACTGATTTATGGTGGTCTGGACATTACTGGGTGCGTGACACGCTTGAAGCCGGTTCATTGCCAGACTCTCTGACGCCCACACACAAATATAAGCAAGTAAAGGGAAATTCAGGCTCATCACTACAGAGTCACCTGGCAAATGGAGCCCTCAGGAAATCCGCACACACTTACGCCAACAGGAAGCACGCACAGGCACGGAGGGTGTGACCCCATAGCACTGGAGCAGGGACAACACCGGTAGCCACTAGAATTCTGACCTATTGTGGCACATCACATGGGAATCATTAATGGAAAAAGCTGTAAAACACTACGATGTACGATGTTATCAAAAGTGTTCTTACGTCACAGTCAATTAACAACAGGTATGTGTTGACTGAGTTGAATCAATCCTCAGTTCCTTGCTCACAAAACAAAAACTTTATTGCTTACCAGTTGACCTGAATGATAAAAATGTGAATTAGACAACATTTGCCATTGAATGAATGAATGAAATAATAAATGTTTATAGATATTACAAAGAGATTAAGTACAGAACCACAGACTTCTGTCATGATTGGTGAACATCAATTTCTAAGAAGGCTTTCAGCATGACACTGAAACAGTTTAATCCCCCCAATATTCAGATGACAGTCCTGCCCCATGATAAGAATGTAGTTGGGTAAGGCAGACATTCGACTGACATATAAATTGCAAATACACATGGCCACGTGGCTACCTGAGTCATGGGTCAATAACACCACCCTAAACTGGCAGTTGGGACAATTTATCTTTGAATGTAAAGTGAAACACATCATGGAGGTTTTGGATTGGGTTTGGATTATAACAAGGCAGTCAGCTTTACGTACAACTTTGTCAAACAGAAGCATGCGGTGTTCAAAATGGAAAGGAATCAGTTTAAACACCAAAGATGATCGGGAGTCCATAAAATATGTTTTGTAAAGATATTTCAGTTACATTCAGCTATAAAAGTCAACTTTGTCTCATGAGCCAAATTAACACGTGGAGGTTTTCACAGGTTAATACATTTTATTATTTTCCATACTGTGTATTTTCTTGTTGATGGCACAAGAACCCTATTACTACTTTGCCAATCTGCCTGGACCGTATCTTTACTTCCCCATAAGAAAACCCTCACCAGTGATTATTTGGAGCTTTATATACATGCATCCATTTACCCATGCGACATGCTCCCAGCCATTTACCC
Organism: Brienomyrus brachyistius; assembly: GCF_023856365.1. Taxonomy (NCBI): domain Eukaryota; kingdom Metazoa; phylum Chordata; class Actinopteri; order Osteoglossiformes; family Mormyridae; genus Brienomyrus; species Brienomyrus brachyistius. The sequence goes on along the minus strand of NW_026042360.1, from coordinate 819,253 downwards.
ATGCGACATGCTCCCAGCCATTTACCCATGCGACATGCCCCCAGCCATTTACCCATGAGACATACCCCCAGTCATTTACCCATGCGACATACCCCCAGCCATTTACCCATGCAACATGCCCCCAGCCATTTACCCATGCGACATGCCCCCAGCCATTTACCCATGCGACATACCCCCAGCCATTTACCCATGTTGCATGCCCCCAGCCATTTACCCATGCGACATGCCCCCAGCCATTTATCTATGCGACATGCCCACAGCCATTTACCCATGCGACATGCTCCCAGCCATTTATCCATGCGGCATTCCCACAGCCATTTACCCATGCGACATGCTCCCAGCCATTTATCCATGTGGCATGCCCCCAGCCATTTACCCATGCGACATGCCCTCAGCCATTCACCCATGCGGCATGCCCCCAGCCATTTATCCATGCGGCATGCCCCCAGCCATTTACCCATGCGACATGCCCCCAGCCATTTACCCCTGCGACATACCCCCAGCCATTTACCCATGTTGCATGCCCCCAGCCATTTACCCATGCGACATGCCCCCAGCCATTTATCTATGCGACATGCCCACAACCATTTACCCATGCGACATGCCCCCAGCCATTTATCTATGCGACATGCCCACAACCATTTATCCATGCGGCATGCCCACAGCCATTTACCCATGCGACATGCTCCCAGCCATTTATCCATGCGGCATGCCCCCAGCCATTTACCCATGCGACATGCCCTCAGCCATTCACCCATGTGGCATGCCCCCAGCCATTTATCCATGCGGCATGCCCCCAGCCATTTACCCATGCGACATGCTCCCAGCCATTCACCCATGTGGCATGCTCCCAGCCATTTATCTATGCGACATGCCCCCAGCCATTTATCTATGCGACATGCCTACAGCCATTTATCCATGCTGCATGGTCCCAGCCATTTATCTATGCGACATGCCCACAGCCATTTATCCATGCTGCATGCCCACAGCCATTTACCCATGCGACATGCTCCTAGCCATTTACCCATGCGACATGCCCACAACCATTTACCCATGTTGCATGCCCCCAGCCATTTACCCATGTTGCATGCCCCCAGCCATTTACCCATGTTGCATGCCCCCAGCCATTTACCCATGCGACATGCCCACAGCCATTTACCCATGCGACATGCCCACAGCCATTTACCCATGCGACATGCCCCCAGCCATTTACCCATGTTGCATGCCCCCAGCCATTTACCCATGTTGCATGCCCACAGCCATTTACCCATGCCAATTGAGTATTCTGTGACTATTCAACTGGTTGGTGGAAACAAAATCTTGGTCTGGATTTGTGCTCTCTGGACCTAAAATCTCCACCTCTGGGATACAGAGAGGGCATTGCTCTGTGTCAGCTCCTAAAACGTATTTTCCCCATTGCTACCCACTCTTCTTGCATTTAATCAGTGGTTTTGATCCAAAGCCAGAGGATAGAGCATTTCTCATTTGTCTGAGGGATATAATTTCAAGTACTGATTACTGCAGCAACCACTAGCCAGTCCGAACGGGCTTTTTCAGGGAGCTAGCTAGCATCCCCTATCTTTTGGGCATTTGACACGGGCTTGTTCCAAATTTAGGGGCTTTTGTCGGTGGGCTAAAATCACACCCCCCACCAGCAAAGCTCATCCTGAGTGTTTGTCTGACGGGAAGCTTACTCAAAGGGCAGCGTCGGTAGTGTGAGGGCACACAGCCTCTGTTTACACGAATTTGACTTATCAAAAAGAAAACCCACAGCTGCCCTGCTTTAATCTGAGCCAGACTTTTGAGCCTGAGATTGCATCTTTCACATTTACTACTTCGGGTAATAAAACTAATACTTTCTGAGGCCATTTGCACCTACATCCAGTAGTTTTCCAAAGCTATTGGCGGTCATGGCGATATTCGAATGGACTGATGGAAAACAAGAAAATTAGCAGGATCTATTTCATTCTCTAACAAATTGCCCTTTGGAAAGAATTGTTCTTAAGGCTGACATGGCACATCTAATGTTTGCGTATGAAAAGTGTTTGGCAGCTAAAAACAAAATTAAAATGTTGAGGAAGGTAGGCCAACTACCGACACGATCAAGAGTTCGTTTTCGACAGGACGGAGGGGAACGTCCAAGATGGCTTCCCGGTTGGATAAACAGGTACTGAACTGGGCTTTCTTTGTTAATCATGTGTGACGTGAACTCTGCAGAATTCCCTTCTTGTGTAAACACTGTTTATTTCTAAACCCACTTGCCATTCACGGAGCCCAGATCCCGCAGGTTTGAGCCAATCCCTAAATGTGACTGGATGGCAAATTCTAGAAACGTCTTTCCCTGGCGTTTTTTTCTCCCAGGTGACTCATAGTTTCTTTGACCTTAATATCTCCACCTCTATCAGCTTGTCCACCCGGTTTCGTCCTCCAAGTGCCAGCCCCTCAGAGCCGGGGTGTGTCATCGCGCCCGGGGCAGTGTTGGTGCCGGATGGTGGCGTTGCAAGGAACCCCTCGTCACAGAGGCTGTGCCGTTTGCGTGGACTGAACCCACCACAGTGAGGTGAGCTTGGGAAAGTGGCTAATCATTCTCAGCTGACAAAACGAGACCTAAGCATTCATCACGGGCCCAGGAATCTCCACCCCGTGGATTTTAATCATTTGAATTTATAAACAAGCTTAACGTGCATGGTAATTGACGGTTCTCTGCCCATCAACATCGATTTAAGCCTCTCCCTTGCTTTGATTAATGATCAACATCCAACACACGCCGTTCTCTGCTTCACGTGTCTGTATCTAATAAACTCATCTGATTGTGATCTCCCGGGCATTATTGTTTACACATCGGCGTTTTGTTTGCGAGCTCTCAGAGATCTGCTTATTGTCCGGGCTGCATATTGTTTCGGGGATTTTCCATTAATGTTTAGCCTGCGGTCATGTGTCAGCGCCTTTGAAGATGGCTCCGCAGCGGTCCTTTCTTACTGTCCTCACCTCTGCCATCCCGGGTCAGTCTTGCCCTCGGCCGAGCCTCTGCAGCGTCTTTGATTGTTCTCCAGGAAGAAAGCCCGCATTCCGTGCACGTCGCTGGCATGATTGCTGCCGGCTGAGCGAGCCAAGGCGCCCCCATGCCGTCTCCAGTCTCCATCCTGAAGTATTTTCATTCTAGAATGTTCCCATACTGAAGCATTCTCATGTCAGATGCTTCTCATGCTAATCTGAATTTTTTTTGGGTCGTGTAGAACATATGAGTTTAGCGGAAGGACATTCCTTCGATTGGCCTTTGTCTTGCCCATGGAAATTTAAGGCTTCTAGCTTAGCACATCTCAGGGAATCTTCGGGTAAAAGTCATGGGTTTGCAACCAACTCAGCTCTGCTGGTCAGCTAATCATCCAGCCTGGAGTACCTGGCTCACATGTTCCAGCTGTGCAATGGGCCAAACTCACAGACTGGCTGGCTGGGCCCTGGACCAACTTCACAACCACTGAACTCAGACACTAAATGATAAGCAGGTCAGTAAGGTATCCTCTGGTGCTTCACAGACAGAAGTTTTACACTGAGATGCTTTTCAACAAGCTAAAGATACAAGTCACAGAAACCTTGATAATCGTGTGGATTAAATTCATACCGGGGCCTGCAGCAGGCTTTCTAACATCACAGCGTTTTTCATACAACCAAAGTGTCATTCAATACTGCAGGGTACTCCAGTTAAGACCATATATGTTACAGGATGAAAAAACAAGCTATTTAGCAGAGATGGTCCCCTCGTGGATTTACTCTCTTGTATTTAGCACTTCACTATAAATCATTTTTCCCCACGGAGGATGATAGTTTAGTCAGTGCTCTCATAAGTTACATTTCAAAGATTACAATCCCCCTTTGAGCCAAGCGTAACATCACCTTATTTACATTGCCTTGTTTTTTCATCACAGTTTCGCCGGTCCTGCTAGGAATAGTTACATTTCACGATGGCATTTTTGAACGGCGTGCTATAATTGGCGTGATTTCCTCCCTCGGTTCCCGCGTTCTCTAGAGATGTTTCGGACTCATAACCTTCCTCTGGCGTGCTCTTCTCTCCCTCTGCTTGATTATGCAGACGTCGACGACACTAAAACACGGCTCTTTGTTTTCTTAGCTGCTGTTGAAATCAATCAAACAGAAAGAAAATCTATGTACAATTTAGCTGTTTAAAGTTAAAGACCCTGAAAATGATGTTGTTAGCGTGGGGTTAAGGGAGAGCCAGGGAAATGACTGTGTTAATGATCTAATCGCCCTTCAAAACAGCAAACTGACACCACAGTGGTGTTTAAAAACGCAAATTTGGTGGGGCATCAAACATGTAGACACTTTTTCCATAACTAAGCTGAAGTGCCCCAACGCTTTTGGGGACAATGGGGGCTTTCCATGCCCCTCCCCATCCATACAGCGTCATGTTACACCCCCCAGGTTGATGGCTGCTTACATATAGTGCCCCAGCTTGGGCCTTCAGTGCCAAGGTGAATATTTACCAAGCCATTGCATGAGTAGCAGGTAGCGGTCAAGGACACAGACATCAAATCACAGGTGGGGCCCTGCTGTTGTACCCTTGAACGTGTACTTAAGTTGTCTTGTTATATCCATACATAGAAATGAGTACAGCTGTGCTTTGGATAAGCCATTAATTGTTAATAATAAAAACACTGTAATAAGCAGTTTTGCAGGGAAACACCCAATTCCTTCAGGCCACGGCTGTTAGCCTTTCCAGCCTTACAGTAAAGTGCCTTTGCCATTAACCTCTGACGGGTCTGTCTTTGTGGTGCCCAGCCCAGCAAGCTGACGGTGCGTCATCACCACGCCTATAGGAATGACTGCAGCACGGGGTCATTTGTAGGTGACTGACCAGGGCCCTCAGTAAGTTCCTAAGGGCCCCTGTGGCCCCCTGTTGCAATTGTTCCTGCCAGATAGACTGCTGGCAAGGGTCTCCAGTGAAAGGGAGGTGTGCCCCAACTTGGCACCATGAAGTGTGAGAACATGCCATCGTATCTAGCTATTAGGGGCGAAGCATTGCTTCTGTCTCACCCTGCGCTAATGAAACGTGGAAGCTGGCTCGCAGGAACCCGCCCTCGCAGGAACCCGCCCTCGCAGGAACCCGCCCTGAGCACAGATAAAAAATAAACAGAGATTGGTGCCTCGAGCTCAGCGATTTGGCCTCGCGTGTGAAGTTAGGCGGGGAGGGGGGGGCAAACAGTAACAATGTCCAGGAAGCGCATATCTTCTGAGACCCAACACTGGTCCGGCAGGGCATCCCAGGGAGACCCCCACGAGTGATGTCATGCACTTTCTCTTCAATCAAATCTCTCACCACTGGGCTTTTATGGATTTTATGGAGTCACCCGTAAATGCGATAATCAAGGCTGTACGGCGGACGTCAAAGGAATTTACGGCCCTGAACCAGCACACACAACGCTCACTGTTTGTGTCGTGCCGCTAGACAATAGGCCGTGTTTTGATCTGGTTCTCTTACATCTACGATCATTTTGAAGCAGAAAGCAGGGTTTTCCCATCTTGCACTGCGGGTGGGAGCGGCGCCCCTCTCTCTCCAGCGAGTGACATGGGCTGGATCCTTGGAGCATTCTCCACACGAGCCGCCGCTGTTATTACAGTCACTGCTACATGATGGGGAAGGAAGCTGAGCGGGAGAGACAGGGATGATCTCACCACACGGCGTGGCCGCGGCATACAGGCCGGCCGAGGAACGCACGGCATTTATGGCTCTCTGCGATCGCTGTGAAAGCACGCTGTATAGAGTTTCAGTGCAGCCGGGCCGGCAGCTGGGGCCGGGCTTTCGTCTCACTTACTGAAGCATTATTTGCACAGAGGAGCAATAAAACCATAGGTAATAAACAGGGCGGCCGGAAGAATAAACAGGGAACCTAGATTTACACATGCTGCCTGTGCAGTGTGGAGCACAGACTCCACGTGCACAGGAATAAGGTGTGCACAGGGGCAGGGTGTGCATGGATACAGGGCATGCATAGGAACAGGGCATATACAGGGACAGGGTGTGTACACGGACATGGCATAAACAGGGACAGTCCAATGTTAAGTGTTAAACATAATTAATCTCATTTTGGATCAGGTGATGAGATCAGTGGCACTGTGATGCTGTGGTATTTTTTCCCATTTTTCTGATTACACTAAACTCTTGTTTATTAGAAAAATATTTTGCATATAATTAAAGCATGTGTTTTTATGAAGGCAATCACATTTGCTCTGTGATTTCACCACGTAGCTATGGCGTTCCATCAGTAACACTTAAATATTTGCAACTGTGTTTGTAAACAGCCATAAAATCCCTTTTTGGCCATGCAGTGGAGTTAGAGGTACTGGAATGATGCCCGGGTAGCAAGACTGATTTGGGCCACGGCTCAGTGCCCGTCTCGACGAGGCCCAATCAGCTCATGGCAGCATCACGTCAAAAATGAGCCGTCTACATTCCCAGAGTATCTGCAGATCCAACCTGCAGACCTTCAGGAGAAAGGTGGAGAAAATATAGGAATGGAAATCTGGCTTACGGACAAGACGTCCTGGTGAATGCAGAGTGGGAAATGTGCAGAGTGGATTTTTAAATCATTTTAAAATTGATTGTGTTCCCTCATGGTCTCGTTCACTACATTCCAATCAAACGCAGCTTGTCAGACAACCAGTGTCTGCCCTGTGGATCAAATCACAGTCAATGAAAGCACCTCTTGTAGACCAGCTGCGTAAATGAGTTACGTAATATCAAAGGTCTGGAAGTGTTAACACGGCATGCCGCCGTGGGTGAGGGCCCCGTGCTCGGCTAATAAAAAGCGTAACGTCATGTTACCACGCGCCGGTAAATCCTGCACTTTGCTTTTACACTGTGTTAACAGGACCACATGCGCTGATCGCACAGGTGGCAGCCTGAATATCGTGGTGTCCCCAGTCACCCCGAGAAGGACAATGCTGTCACAGGGCATCAGTGTTCTTTTCAAGGCATCGACATTCATCAAACTGTCTTTCATGAGGGTGAGTCAGGTGACTTGGGTTCCCTGCACTGATTAGTTCCATGTTTCAATCCCTACAATGTGCAAAAATGTATGTTTTCATTTTCTAGCCCTGTTCCTAGTAACCCTGACTAAAACACTGATGTAATGGAGTGGTGGTTCATGTGGTTGGAACCCTTGGACGCAATGATCCCAATCCTTACCGAACAAAGACCCGCTTCGCCACCCTACCTGGCTCTGTTCGCCTTCCTGACCACAGACGGTCTTGCACATCTATTTTATTTGGCCCTTGTTTAGTCGTTCTTTGGGTCGATTCTTGGCTTGATAGCTGACCAGGTGTGTGTTTTCACGTCTTGTGGATGGATGCTGGCCGTCTCCTTTTAACTCCACGAACTATGCTTGCGGAGTGAACCCTTCATTCTAAAATTGCTATCGGGTAAGTTAAGAGAAACTGATTGGGTGACATATCATTGGCAGTTCAGACGGAGATCGGTGAATCCATGGGATTATTGACGCATCTTGTAAACTGCTGCTGCTCCGAGGTGTTTGGAGCCTTCTTCATGGTCCTGTGGAGATCTGTTTTTTAGATCCCGTTGAGTTTGCAGCGCCGTTTCCAAAGATGAGTCTGGGTATTTATCATGAGAAAAAAAAATCTGAGAAATGTGAGTCAAAGTGGTTATTTATTTTCACGTGTCATTGAGCATGTTTTTGTCTTGGTCAAATAGAGCAGAGAAGCCAGAAATCTGAAGGGTTACGCCTTCCTTCCTATCAGCAAAATTCACTGATTTTAGAATCTGTGTTACTGAGCTCTGACTCAATTAGTAACAAAATGACTAAATAAATACAGTTGTGAGAGATTTTTTTTTGCGTTCCTAGACAGATCTGACTATAAAACATGTTGCAATTGAGAAATACATGCCTTTTATTGTGAAATAATGAACATATTTGTTTTAATATGGAAATCACACCCTTGACACAAGTAGCTGGGGAGTGCAGGGTGCAGACATACAAACCACAGGAAAAAACCACTTTTCCTGACGGACATGTCATGATTCACTGCCCTGTCACTCCAGAATTTTTTTAAGTACAAACTTGTGTTGTTGGCTTTGACTTTGCAAACACGAGGCGTTAGAAATGCTTCGAAAACTCACACATACAGTTAATCACCGTTGGTATGCTAATAATTTATTAGGAAGAGGAATAATAGATTTATACCCTCGAACAGCAGCTGTACGGAATGCATTGGAGCTCTAACAGACTCCAACCATGTGTCTGGCAAACTAAGGACGAGAGGAGATATTATTTCAGACTTAAAGTATTTTTTCTACTGAAAAAGGGTCAGAAGAGATAATTGATGTTTTTTTTCCAGAACAATTTAAAGATAATTATCTAAGCAAATACCTTTCAGCAAAGATGTAAACATTTATCTGCTAGGCGAGGAATTAGTGTGTCCTGCTGAAGCCAAATTATTCAGATATAATTTCCTGTTACGCCAGAAAGACCTTAGAGGGAAGTAACACCATTAGCACTCTTTGTATTGATATGCCTTGTAGACACACATGACGTCTGCTGTAGCTGTATGCCCATGCTCTTTGCAGGGTGCAGTAAATGCATTTGTTTACATTTATGGGCCTGTGGGATTAAGCAACACTCAGAGGACCTTTTGAAAAAATCTGCGCTAGTTTCCATAGGGCTCTGTCATGATTACAAGCATGCTGCTCATGAGTGCAAGCAGAGGGCAGGAGGTCTCAGCTCGGTCTCAGGATGGCCTCACAGGTCACAGGTCCCGGCAGGTGTAAGTTTAAATGACAGAATCCAGAATAAACACTCTGTGATTCTACCGGTCAATAATGCCCCATCCCCTCACCTTATAAAAATGTTCAGGCCGCACCCCCATCATATGTGCCAGACGCTGGATAGCACTTGCTGTCTTGAAGGTTTCTTGTTTTTCAACAGAATGCATGGTTTGGGTGCCATTATTAGGTTTGAAGCAGGTTTCAGCATTGAAACTTTCCCTCACACACACACTCACACACACACACACACACACATAGACACACAGACAAAGGTGTATAATTATATCTTTGTGGGGACTCTTCCTTAATTTCTATTTGGAAAACTCTGATCCCTACCCCTACCCAGCCCTAACCTTAACCATAAATAACCAAACAAATTAGACTTTGGCATTGGAAGTTTTTTGACTGCACTCACAGGTCTTTGTGGGAACCTGACAAATGGTCCCCACAACATCAAAATAACTTTTTTATCACAGTGACATTTGGTCCCCACAATGTAATATAAACACAATACACAAACTCTCTCTCTCTCTCTCTCTCTCTCTCTCACACACACACACACACACACACACACACTGTCCAGAGATGGAGAAGGGACAATCTAATGTATCACTCGCTGACCCAAACCAGCCCTCCATCCTGTACTAACTATAAAGTGTCTCATAGACCAAGATGGTCCATGGTGGTTTAAGAGCTTAAATTCCTCTTTGCTCTAGCAGGACTCAGCAGCGTATAATCAAACAGCACCAAGGACCTGGCCAAACCTCACGCTGTCCGTCATGTCAGATGTATAACGGAGACACTGAGCTCACTCCTCTTAAGAGAGTTACACTTTTGGATGAAAAAACCGAAGCGATGAATAGACTTGTTTTTAACCTTTGACTGGTGTCCATCTTGGAGCAGAGGTTGGTTTACATTTCACTTGTGCAGTAAGTCAAAGACTGCTCACCTCATTTTTACTGTGGTGAATGCGTCTGCCTGTACGAGAGCAGATTTTAAAAATGTCACTGTTACCATGTTACCGTGCTCTGTTGTTTAACAAAATATTTTTGTAGAAGTATATCCTCAATCAAAGTGACGTTTCACCATTTACAGCCTCCACCTTTACAGTCAGCAGGCTGCAGCATTAAGCTGCTCTTTTCATTGTTATACTTTATGTCTGAGAATTATTTACCAGGCAGAAGTCTGTACTCTGCTTGCAGGGGACCCTGTGACATAACCGGCCTGTTTCAGTTTGATTACCCAGACTGCAGTCCAGACTTTCTTCTGATATGAAATGACTGTAATTTTAAATAAATAGTTAAAACATTCCTGGTTATTTTGAGTTGGATTTTAATGAGGCGTCTTTGGTTGTGAAGCTTCACACTTTTTATTTGTTATTTGTTTTCTAAACTAAGCAAAAGTTATAGCTAATATTTCCATTGGTCCTGCTTTTTTCTATAATCTCCGGAGGGTGTTAAATTCCTGAAATATGTACAGTGAACCGCGAAACAGGCCAGTTGTTGGACAGATGCCGCTGCTTGCGTCCTTCTTAAACCTCTCCTTTTTTGCGTATACCTTTTGCCAGAGGATGTACACAGATAGCTGTGTGAATGTATATTCAGACTCAGATACATCAGACACACACGTCAGCCATCATTCTGCGGTATGTGGGGGGGAGGGGGTGGGGAGTTTGCCACTCTATGGCCAAGAATTAAGTCCCAGCAAAGCCCCCAGTACTTGGGTGTAATGTGAGGTCAACGTTTGAATGCTGTTTGTTATCGGACAGCTTTAAAAAACAGAATTCACATTCGGCTCAGATAAAGCATCACCGTATTTTTAGATGCGTGTTTCAATAATGGCCAAAGTAAATTGCCGAAAGCCCAAACAAATGATTGCTGGTTTTTGCAGGGTCCGTGGGGACACCCAGCTGTTTGTTGCTCCTAGACGCGGCTCTGTCAGATCAGAAAGGCTCACGCGTCAGCGCTCCACAGTCAGATAACAGAAATACTTTCATCCCAGATTTACTACTCAGCACTACACTGTAACATGACAGTCTATTCTGCATGTCTGCGTATTTATATTTCCTATGCAAATATGCATACACAAATACTACACGACATAAGATAAAAGCGACACATGTTGCACTGAATAACAGAAATCCATTATCATCCTTGATGCTCACTTGTTGCTTCACAGTTGCTAATATAAAGTTTCTCAAAATAAATTGAAACAGACATGTTCATGTGTTTCAAGTTTTCACCTTTGATGATAAGGCTGAGGGAGAGTCTCCGTCCTTTCTACGCTGCCTCGCAGGTGGCCTCGAACCTGTCCTGAGACAGCGTGGCAGTCCTAAGTAGGCTCAAGTCGGGCCAACACCCCCCTGGAGATGCAGGGCTGCCGTGCCACTCACTGCTAGCCTGGGAGGGGGCTGCCCCTGTGTCCTAGAGAGGTGCTGAGAGACTCGGTGGAGGCCCGTGGGACATGCAGTGCAGGACAGATCCCTCTGCAGCTGCTTGGTCCACGGTTACAGTTTTGCCGGAAGAGAAGTCTTCATAAATATTCGAACACAGCCGTCACACAAAAACAGCTTTAGTGTTAGTGTTGTGGTTTCCACAAACACACGTCAGTTAAAAGTCTACTCACAACGCTTCTGCAACATTTCTTGGAAAGGGAATATAAAAGGGGCATGTATGAGGGAAACCCTCAAAGTAAGCCCAAAGTAAGCCCAAAGTAAGCCCAAAGTAAGCTTTGACAGATGTCTAAAATAATTAGGCAGCATTAATTTTATAAGCGGTTCCCATAAACTTGCTTTTCTTCTCCGTTTCAGGGTCAGGAGTTGTGTGAGGACGTTGCCTTTACAGCACGAGTGTCAGAAGTCAACTGCATCCCTCATCCCATCAGGAGAGGAGCACCTCCAAACCTGGGGGGCCGGAGGAGGGAAAGAGCTAAGCTACACAGGGCTCCGGCCCCCCAGGACTGCTGTTTGACACCACTGCTTTACAGGGTCAGTTTGGTTTTTTAATTACAGGAGGTGCTCCTCTCTTGATGGGATGAGGGATGCAGTTGACTTCTGATGCTCTTCTGAGACTCATGCAGTGAGTCTTTTGGCCAAAAAAAAAAGTGAAGTCCGCAGCAGCTTAGTAACCGCAGCCATTAAAAAGTCATTTTCGCCTCCCATGTTATTGGCACACATCCGGGGGAAGATCTGGCGTCCTGGGATGACTTGGATGTGATCGTCACGCATGAATTTTGAAGCTAACAAAGGACGGCCTGTGTGTCTCGGACCACTGTGGTCATTCCTGTGTGCCCGCCAGCCACATCGAAGGCCATTAACAGGAAACAGCTACGGTACACAGTGCGAACCCCGCCGAAGCCAAGCGAATGACACCCGGCGATGGGCCAAAATGACTGTGTAGATACCTGCAAGGGCTTTACGGAGAAGCAGACAAAGGCCCTGCAGATGGCTGTAGCGCTCGCACAGATGTGTGAGCGGATCTATCAGAAGTGCTGGAATTTCTGGTGTGTCTGTGGTTTCTCTCTGTGGACTCGTCTGAGGATGGAGACGATCAGCTTAATCCGCCCTCCGCCTTTAAGCCCTCCCCTCTCGGTGGAAGCGTAACGTGAGTCTCACTCTGCCCCAGAGTCTTCAGTATAGCTGGACACACTTTCCCAAGTCAGGCAGCCATCCTGCTGCTCCCAGGGAGCAGACAGACAGACTCGGTGCTCTTTTGAGAAGGACATGACCATGTTCTTTGCTCCACCAGCCATTACATGCCACATGGGGGGGGAGGGGGGGGTATGGGAAGTGGCTGAGAATGGTGGGGGGATGGAGGGACCCACTTCAAAATTTAACACGGGACCCCCCCCCCATTTTATCGAGTGCCCCCTTTGATTACAGACAATCATACAGACTTTGCAACAATTTACCAAGAACTGTCAAGTTTCACCGAACCCTGCCCTCTGCCTCTGGTGGCTGGACTCACAAGGTGGTGGTGGTGGGGGGTGGTGGGGGGTGGTGGTGGTGGTGGTGGGGGGTGGTGGGGGGTGGTGGTGGTGGGTGGTGGTGGTGGTGGTGGGGGGTGGTGGGGGGTGGTGGTGGTGGGGGGGTGGGGGGTGGTGGTGGGTGGTGGTGGTGGTGGTGGGGGTTGGTGGTGGTTTCACACTCCTATGCCAGGGCTACGCTGACCCCTCCTGGCGTGTAAGGAAGCGACAGCGACAAGGGTCCACTGAGCTCGTGAATTCATCCGGAAGCCATGCCGCTTCTATGATGCTGTGGGACAGACTGAGGTGTTTCTGCCTGAGCCTGTCACACCTGTCAGTAATGCGGGTCTCTCGGGTGTATGGTTCCCCTTAAACTGACCCCCTCTCAGCTTCCTACCGTCCTACCAGCAAGAAAAGGACAACTGGTTATAAAGTGTTATTCAGCTCAGCTGACGGCATTGCTTTCCTATTACCTAAAGAGATAAGTCCTCCTAACAGTCAGTGCACCTCCTCACGGTTGGGAGGGGGGGGGCAGATTCTCTCCCTCTCTCTCTCCTTCTTTCCCTCTCTCTCTCCTTCTTTCCCTCTACCTCGCTCCCTCTTTCTCTGGCAGCAAACTTTGTTGGCAGGAAGGACTAGAACAAAAACAGCAACACCAGACATAGGGCAGAAAAAAAGCAAAATCATCCACTGAGCGGAGAGAGTTCGCTCTCTCGTAATTACGTCGCGTCCAGCATCCATTCGCCCTCTTTTTTTCAGTCCCTGAAGTCCTGGGTAAGTGGTAATTAGCTGGTGGGGGATAAAACCAGCTGCACGGGGGAGGGCCGCCGCATTTTGGAGCGAGATGGCTAGCAGGAAGGTTGTTCTTCTGCTTCACGGATTCCTCTTCCTGGCTTTGTATCGACCTTCACTCCAAGGAGGTAGGAGAGCATGCCGCAGACCGCGCACTCCCACCTGGCCTCCCGCTCGGCCGCGCCACACCGCTCCGCGCTCCTCTTCCTCCCTCGCCGCTCCGCCGTCCCGCTTGCCTCCCATCCGCGCGACACTTTCAGCCCAGTTTCGGACTCTTTTCTGGCTCTCAGTTACTCACATATTTTTCTGTTCCCTGTGCACCCCCCCCTCCCCAAATCAGTTTCTGTTGTGCAATTTTAAAGGAGGTTCTGCAGTTTTATTGCGTTCTGCCTAAGTGATCCCATCACATGCCTTTTACTCTTTAAGAAATACACTTTACGTGCATGCACTCGGGAATACAAGCAGGCAGGATTTATTCATAAAAAGGCACATATATCATGCTGTAGGTTCCCTGTACGTACCATCTCTGAACACGCTACCATGTATATCCCATAAGCTGGATGCAATCGTCTAGAACATGGACCTTTGCTGCTTTTGGCATGACGTAGGTGCTTATTAATAAAAAGAATCTGTAAGACAGTTTCACTCTCAATTCTGCCAGTTCTTAAACTCCACTCCTATTTCTCGTGGCTGCTTTCGTCTTTTTTCCCTTTCAGATTCCAGATATCCTCCTCACGGCCCCTTTCGTGGCTTTATAATCGAAACCACACTTCTGATGCGTTCTTAATGCAGTCCTGGACAATGCTGACCAGGTCCCACCCCCTGTTTAGCCGATCACAGCTCGCGGGGGCTCTGGATCTTTCCTAGCCTCTAGGGCACCGCATCAGTAGCACGTTGGGTACCTGCAGCCCTCTGACATGCTCCTTTGGATCTGTGTCTGGCTAGACGTGCTTATGGGTGTCGTGCGCACCATCGCAGAGAAGCGCCGTACGCATGGTGCATGCCGTTCCTCTCCTCGTGCCTTTCGCTAAGCGAGCCGAAGCCTGGGCTGGCATTTGCCATTTGTCTGCTGAACATTTGTTTTTCAGTATTTCCCGAGAGGCGTAAGTCATGCTGTCACATCACACTAGCTGCACTGATTTTTGGTACCTTTTTGATTGCTACTGATTAATTAAGAGGTCAAATCGACCTCCACACCTACGGGTGGTTGGTCATTAATTTTTAAAACGAGTATGGAGAGGGAATAAAGAGCCTTCCTCCGCAGGGACATGTACGTGGTTTCGGAAATGCAAACCACGGGAGCTCCTAGCTGTCTCATACTGGGTATCCATGGCCACGGCTGCCCCATAGTGCGGCTCCCCCTAATACTGTTCCAGGTGGGTGTTGGACATCTGCGGGGGGGTTTAAAAGCAGCCCAGCAAAGGCCAGTTTCAGTTTCTTCTTTATCAGTTTCATGCAATAGCCGACTCCCGCCCCCTCCCTGATGTAATTTGGACTTGCGTTGCGCCGTTGTTTAGAACGAACTGGAAAGCATGTGCCGTATGGGTTTGGCTGGGACTATGCAGACAGGCCAGTGGATTTCATGGTGATTTATTTATTTGCTCAAATGATTTCTTCTGAATGCCTGCCCTCATTGTTGTATCTGCTTCCCAGCTGTCGGTGTCCTTGCATTCCTTCTAATTGTGCCAAGCAGACTTATGGTAGCTTTATGGGCTGGGGTGGCCCCACTCTACACGGCTCTATGACTTGCAGATATTTTCCCTTTTATAGCTGGACACTCACCTGACCCTCTCCTCCTGCTGCCTGTTCTGCAGAACCTGCCTCTTTCCTCCCAAACACATTTCTGTCCTGCCAGTCCATTTTACTGTGGACAGTTCTTGCTTTTTGGTCAATTCTGCTGCACCTGTTTTGTCAGCAGTGTTAGCCTCGTGCGTGTTCAGAGTGTCCCCTCAGGGCAGTCACAGAGTGTCCTCTAAGGGGAGTCACAGAGTGTCCTCTAAGGGGAGTCACAGAGTGTCCCTTAAGGGCAGTTACAGAGTGTCCCCTTAGAGCAGTCACAGAGTGTCCCTTAAGGGCAGTCACAGAGTGTCCCCTCAGAGCAGTCACAGTGTCCCCTCAGGGCAGTCACAGAGTGTCCCCTCAGAGCTGTCACAGAGTGTCCCCTCAGAGCAGTCACAGAGTGTCCTCTAAGAGGAGTCACAGAGTGTCCTCTAAGAGGAGTCACAGAGTGTCCTCTAAGGGCAGTCATAGAGTGTCCCCTCAGGGCAGTCACAGAGTGTCCCCTTTGAGCAGTCACAGAGTGTCCCCTCAGAGCAGTCACAGAGTGTCCCCTTAGAGCAGTCACAGAGTGTCCCCTCAGAGCAGTCACAGAGTGTCCCCTTAGAGCAGTCACAGAGTGTCCCCTCAGAGCAGTCACAGAGTGTCCCTTAAGGGCAGTCACAGTGCGGCTCTGGCTTTCGTTGCAGTCCAGCATGCTGGCAAACCTGAGCGTCTGGTCCTTGCTCCCTGTGCCGTTCCCTCTCCAGTAACTCACGGCAGGTGCTCCCACCCTGTAAAGCTCACTCTTCTGTTAGTCAGTGTAACCTTTCCAGATGATATTAGACCCTTTTCTGTTTCCAAACCTACATTATTGTGCATTTTTCATGTTTAGGTTCCCCGCAGCCATGACCTCAGTGACTCATCCATGAAATCAAAATTCATATCCGATTTTTATACACCAAGAAGCAGCCCCTGGCCGAGCAAATAGAGGTCTCCGGAGATACTGCATGTTCATTGTCCAGCTCCATTTAATCTTTTAATTTGTGTTTTAGTTGTATTTATGTCATAATTTATTATCTAACAGAGTTGGACAGTTACCGAAGCATTTCATTCAGACAGCACCTTTAGGATTTGAACCTGAACCAAACCCAGCCGTTTGTCTAATGGTTACTGGACCGTGTGCATAATCCGGCTTTCCCTGCAATTACGTCCGTTATTTTACAATGAAAACCTGATCCTTAGTGCTCAGTTTCAGCTCCTTTAAGGTCACGCTCACATAAAATTCTGGACGTTGCACCTTTATGGCTTATTTTATTAGTGAGGTATCGTAGAGAAGAGGCTCTGTGTTTTTCCTGGGTTCATAGTAGAATATAATACCTCAGTCTAGTTGTACAATGTGAGGATGGTACTGTTCTACTTATGCTGGCCTCAGAGTCATTAAGACGCTTATTTTCTGACAACAGGCACCTGTTAAGTGAACTTGACAAGTAAAAGACAGTAACATAAATGGAGATGTGGCTTCCAGAGTGGGTGGGCGTGCTGGGAGCTGGCACCCCCTACAGGCATAGCTTGGCTGCCCACGCTACTGGTGTCTGAGCAATTTCAGCCGTTAATCCTGCTCACCGCTGACTTGCATATGGCCAGAGTTGAAGGTAGCTGCAGTAGATAAAGTGGCACACCTCCACTGTCAAGTCAGGATTTCGATAAATTTTCCCCTGCCTTTTATGGGATTGTGGTCCATTTCTTGACCAGTCCATTGTCAACGCTGTTAGCTGAACACGTGCCATTCATGACGACCTATTTCTGAAGCCCTGGTACTGCTGTTGGTTTTGTCGATTTCTCGAGCACCGTTAAGGCAGCGACCTGCCACCAACTCGCCGCACCTTTTCATGGCATGTCTGGTTGCTGGAATGAGTAGAACTTCATGATCCCCCTCAGCCCCCCACTGGGTTTCCAGGCCAACCTGAACACCATTTACTCAGCAGCAATCTCTCACATATGCACTTATAAAACACATAGATTTAGCACCTGTTTCCGTGACATCGGGACAAGCATGTCTCTCTTTAAATCTGTCGAAAGACCATAAAAACCAGCACCCCGATTCCACAGATCCCGAGCTGACACTCGTCCCGGCCTGTGCCGCCGGCCTGACGCTCACTCATAGCTGCAGCGAAGGGTCCTTAAAGGATGGGCTATATGGTGTCGTGTTGAAGCCTCCTGGAGCGTGCCAGGGAGTGAGTCTCATTCATATGTGCAACAACTGTTTGAATGGTTTGAGCGTCCTACAGATGTGTCTGATTTTTAGGGTTGCATATGGTTTAGGGTTTCAAAGGATTTCGTTAGATTACTGGCATTCAGAATGAACACTTTCACCGTACATTTTAGAGAAATGGATTTGGAAACCTACAACAGGCACTCATTCCAAGTTAATCAATGGCTGCTCGCAAGTACATACCTCATTAATTCTTTAAGTGAGACAACCATAATGATCTAACGCTTAAATAATAAGGAAATTTATAGGTGTGATGAAGGGTCGGTAATAGAATGCTCGGCTGTTTTCGTTTTGGCCGCCGACCGAGGGGTGGGTACTCGGCTTTTTATGCGTGCCTTCGGTAAAATATTAGGCCCTAATCTAGTCTGCCAAATATGAAGCACAGTGGAACATTTAAAGCAGGCAGCCTATTTGGGGCCAAGCGGGCAACCAAGGAGTGAGCAGCCTAAACGGGCCTGGTATACCGTCTAAGCAGCAGGGGTGGAATCTGACCCCGATGGGACAGTGTGCTGACTCCAGTCCCCTGCCCTGGTGTGTCGGGTCACCCTGATTAGCAGAGCCACTTAGGCTGTGCCCTGCATCTTTGGAATGATCGGAGAATGCAAATCAGGTGGGGAATGTTTTGGAATGTTTGATCTGCGCAAATGTCCACATGTTCAGAACAGAAACACAGTTATGTCTCAAGCATCAGGTTCGTATTTGCACTTTCTCCCAATGGCAGATACATCTGATCGGCTACACAAGAACCAACCTCCAACATCCTGGAGGGTTCAGGGTCAGAAGGTTCTGTGGGTGTGGTGCTGTGCGGCCATTGGGTTAAGGCGGTGGGTCACAGACAAAGTGCGGCTTAGCTTTACATATTAGACACCCGCCCGTGAGTCAGGACATGGAAGATGGGCCATGTGATGCACAGCTGATGGCAGCTTCCCAGCATCACCTTCCATGCATTAGTTATTTTTGATCTTTGTGCTAATAGAATTTCCTGACGCTCACGGGAAACTGAACTGAACTGAGGCCATACGATTCCAGTGAACAGGGAGGCCGCAGCCTTACTTCCCGGTTCAGAGTTTGTTTTGCTGAGCCGAGAGACCACCCTGTAGCGTTGTTTATGTTTCAAAGTGGGCTCTGTTAATTTTCACTGTTCCAGTCTGCCTCATTTCTCCTGTGTATGCAACTGCTAAAAACCACTTGCTTTAGTATGCCATATAATTTCCTATTACTGTCCTTTGCCTGCTTAGATATGAGTTTGATGTATCTTTGCTATGCTTGAACTCTCTGAGCACCTGCCGGGGCCATGGGAGGGGCGGGAGGTCAGGTGGGGGTTCGTGTCCTGTGGTTTACATCTGCAGTCCTGCTCTGTTTAAGTCTCATGACCTAGTGAATCACATCAAGACATTTTTCAGTCTTATGAAGTAGGACGGTCTAAATAACCTAAACTCAAAATGGGGGGGGCAAGTTTAATTCAGCCCAACAAAAATAAGGCCGGAAATGGAGATTATTACACAATGGCGCTTTCTTTCGGTCCTTCCAGACATCAGCTTTCAGCCCCGCATGCTTGGAGAGGACTGTCTCCTTGACGACAGAATAATCCTGCTTTGTTTGTCTGATTCTCTCCAAAATCAGAGAAATGCGTTCGTCCATCTCCTCAGTCACAGTGACTGTTGTGAAATAGATATCAGGACCCCCATGACAACACATTCTCATTGCGAAAGCATGCGGTTCCCCTGCATCACCCCGACAGCGTCCCGCAGACATTGTCCAGAAAGATCCAGAGCTTGAGTAAGATTCACCTTCTGAAGCCGTATTAAAATTAATCCCCCCCCCCATTTACAGTTTCTGAGAAAAGCCCCCAGGTCGGGCAGTCAGCTTGCACACTGGCGATATGGGTCTGCTCTGCAGACAACCCTTGCTTCCTTCGCTAAGCTGTCACTGTGATTGTATGCAGTGGCTGAATTCCTGAAGGAGTAAATGTGCTATGATTTAATGTGTCGCGCATGAGGGCCCGCGGAGTGACCCAAGCAGGCAGCTTTTCTCTCCTGCGTTCCTTTCATCTCAGACGTCTCACTTTGTTTAAACCCAACCGCTGAGTCCAGAAACCCGAGCCGTTCGGCCTCGGCCAAGCGGGTCACCAGCCACACTCTGGCACTGGCGCAGTGTGGCGTGACGCCCCCTTTCCCGCAGACAGCGCGCGCCGCCCTCCACGCCTCCTGTTTTTATGCTGCCGTGTGCCGCGTTCGCACTTCCCCAGCTGCAGCTGTGCCAGGCTACCTCTCGTGTCTGCGTCTTGGTGTAAAAGGCCCCATCAGGGTACATGTCACTGGGCTGACTCTCACCTTAGGAAAGTCTCCCCAGCTGTGAGGTGTCTGCATATTCCGTGAAGCTTTATAACCATCAAAAACTTCATTCACATAGTTTTACCAGTGTAACATTAACCAACAGGTTTAGGTTACCTTCAACAGCCAGTTAATCTCTCCTCCAGATGCTGGTTGTAGGTGACCTTAAACAGCTGGTTAACTTTCCCCTCAGATGCTAGCTTGAGGTTACTTTAAATGGCTGGTCAACCTCTCCTGTAGATGCTAGCTTGAGGTTACCTTAAACGGCTGGTTAACTTTCCCCCCAGATGCTAGCTTGAGGTTACCTTAAACGGCTGGTTAACTTTCCCCCCAGATGTTAGCTTGAGGTTACCTTAAACGGCTGGTTAACTTTCCCCCCAGATGCTAGCTTGAGATTACCTTAAACGGCTGGTTAACTTTCCCCCCAGATGCTAGCTTGAGGTTACTTTAAACGGCTGGTTAACCTCTCCTCCAGATGCTAGCTTGAGGTTACCTTAAACGGCTGGTTAACTTTCCCCCCAGATGCTAGCTTGAGGTTACCTTAAACGGCTGGTTAACTTTCCCCCCAGATGCTAGCTTGAGGTTACTTTAAACGGCTGGTTAACCTCTCCTCCAGATGCTAGCTTGAGGTTACCTTAAACGGCTGGTTAACTTTCCCCCCAGATGCTAGCTTGAGATTACCTTAAACGGCTGGTTAACTTTCCCCCCAGATGCTAGCTTGAGGTTACTTTAAACGGCTGGTTAACTTTCCCCCCAGATGCTAGCTTGAGGTTACCTTAAACGGCTGGTTAACTTTCCCCCCAGATGCTAGCTTGAGGTTACTTTAAACGGCTTGTTAACTTTCCCCCCAGATGCTAGCTTGAGGTTACCTTAAACGGCTGGTTAACTTTCCCCCCAGATGCTAGCTTGAGGTTACCTTAAACGGCTGGTTAACTTTCCCCCCAGATGCTAGCTTGAGGTTACCTTAAACGGCTGGTTAACTTTCCCCCCAGATGCTAGCTTGAGGTTACCTTAAACGGCTGGTTAACTTTCCCCCCAGATGCTAGCTTGAGGTTACCTTAAACGGCTGGTTAACTTTCCCCCCAGATGCTAGCTTGCGGTTACCTTTAACGGCTGGTTAACTTTCCCCCCAGATGCTAGCTTGAGGTTACCTTAAACGGCTGGTTAACCTCTCCTCCAGATGCTGGCTTGAGGTTACCTTAAACGGCTGGTTAACCTCTCCTCCAGATGCTGGCTTTGGGCTGCCGTAAGCAGCCACTCCAAATTACCAGATTGCATAGCTTCTTTACTCAACGCTTTGAGCGCAGGGAACGATCTCGGAAATTACCCTTTGGTGAGATTCGCTTGGCATGTGGCATTTAATAACGTTCAGTCGCCCCTGCCTGTGCAATTACCATATATTGGGAACAGATTTGACTTTATAACCTGCCAACATGTAAAAGATCCATGACGGCGAGGCCGGCAGGTTGGACTGGGGGCTTGTCCAGTCCGTGTACTGTGCCCTCTCTGTAATTCAGGAGGCAATACCGCTAAATGGGTGATGCTGATGAGTTTGTGATGTTTTTGAGCTCATGGCGAGGGACAGCAACCATGTCCGAGTGCCCGGACCTATTCCGACTGATTCACGCCGTTGGGCTTTCAAGTGGGCAACAACGCGAGCGTGTGTGCCCTTCACTTCAAAACATGTTTGAATGAAATATGACGCCCCCCCCCCTCCATTTAAACGGGTTCATGAATAATAAATCTGCTTAATAAAGTAACTTATTAGCTAGCGGCCAGTAAACGTATCAGTGTTTGTCCACTTTAATGCCAAGGCGTGTAAACAGATCGCTGCGGCATCCATCTCCACATGTGTTTATCAAACTATAAATAAGATGCATGTGCTTGTTTATTCTCACAACAATGGAGGATTGTTATGGGGTAACGGGACAGATGCCCGTTTTGAGGAAGCAGACTGCAAGGCTTCAGTATTAGGAACGAGTCATTCTGAGCAGAGGCACGCAAAGGCCAGCTTCAGGTACACTTCACTCAGGGGCTTAATTTACCCTGTGTGACTTACTAACACAGCAAAGTAGCTTCTATTTAAATTTTATTTTAATCTAGTTTAGTAACTTAGTCATAATAAATGTTGCTGCACCCTCATCTACAAATTCATCTTCTGAATAAAAATAATACAGAAATCTTGACAGGCTAGCAGGCTCTTACAGTATTTAATACTGCTCAGGATCTCGCTAACTATGCTCTGTGGAGTACATCAGGCCCCTGAAAGGCCCATGTGGGTGCGTGTATGCTGGGGGGGGGGGGGGCAAGCAAAGGGTGGGATTGAACCTGCTTTCTGTGCCGTGATCGACTCAGAGACATGAAATCCACCTTTAGATTCCAAGCTCAGCTGAGATGGACTTGGTTGGAGTGCCGCCGCACAACTGTCCTGAAGAGGGCCGCAGAGGCGGCAGGGGTAGAGGGAGCGATCCCCAGCAGTAGGGAGGGTACAATTACTGACAAAGAGCTTCAGTCTGTGTTCGAGACCCGGGGATGACTTCCTGTCTGGCTGTCCGAACAAGCAAACAGCGCTTCCTGTTACTTTCAAAGGCTCCTCTTCAGGCAAGTGAATTCTGTTTACCATGGTAACCGGGTGTGCGCAGTGTAATGACCGCATGTTTGCAGTGTGGTGGTCACTTTCACTGGAGGCCTGTTGAGAGTCTGGTCTTCATGCTCATTCTGTATTAACTGCACCAGAGAAATTAACTTGGATAAACAGGAATACAGCTCATTGTCAGGCAAACACACATTAATATAAGTAGTTCAGTGTTTTTTGGAATTCACAAATATGATGTAGAAATCGTCTTCTACATGATTGTTAAAATAACGTATCTTTTTCTTTTTTTCTGTTAGAGCTGTGTTGCAGTCCTGTGTGCTGTGCTGTGCTTTTCAGCCTAAACTTATGTGTGCTTTTGATCTGAAAGCCGGGAGTTCATATCGTTGGCCTGTGCGGCATGAAACCAAATAGCGCCTCAGTCACAGTCCAAGGCCCACCACTGTTCCAATTAAAACTGGTTCAGGAACATCCTCCTTTAAGGGTTCAGTGGTGAAGTCATTTGCTACCCAGGGATGCGTCCAGAAAAGTTCTGTAATCTCACCCACTGTCTGAAGCAGTGAAGTCCTGCTGCTCTTAAAAAGGCTCGTTTACATTTTATCAAGTATTTTACACAACAATCCCGAGGACGCTTCTCTTCTGCTGACTGGCTACAGTGTGGGGGATAAAAATAGATTAACCGCAGAGGGAAAACAGAAAAGATAGACTAAATATTTGACTCTTTTCTAATCAGATTGGTGTCTATTCATACAGCCCTTTTATGTCCATGTGTCTGTTTGATCTCTGTCATCTCCAAAACAGTGCTCCCCCCACTGGCCAGCACGCAGGTCGACGCTGTTCAAACCATGCTCCCATTTCCAAGTGAAAAGCTACTTCTGTCCACTCCAGGCCCGACCACCTCGCATCCTTACCAGAACTTCTGCCGACCGCCTCCAGCTGTTCTTAATCTCAGACGTGCTCCCTGGATGTGGCGTTTCTGTTTAACCTTGTTGTACATAACAAACAAAACATGACTGTAGATGCCCTAGATCCCGTGTACCAGCCCACCCAGATGAGGCCCACATCTTCTCTAACCTGGCAGTCTATGACCCAACACATCTATGGCTCCTGATGAAAAGGTCACTTTCCATATGCAGCAGCAGACGGACCATGGCTCTGGTACAGTTCCACCGGGGCTGGGGCCCAGCCTTGTGTGTCCTAATGTGCACCAAGCCTGCCACCCCAGCTAGAAATGCTGTGAACCATAGATTAGGATTCTACTCCTATGGCACCCTGACACTGACGTGTCTCCGGTGTCCAGTCCTGTGCTCCCAGCACTCGGCACAATGTGCTCCCAGCATAGCCAGTATGGTTTTTATTCATATTCATCTGCATGTTTTTGACATGTGGCTCAGATGAATCAGTCTTCACATGGACAGGGAGAACCTATTACAAATAATCTCAGTCACCATTTTCTGTTATATAAACCAGGTCTCAGCTTGATATTGTCCTGTAATTGATGCCTTAACTCAAACAGAGTAGTTGGACAACAGAGCTTGTTTTCGTCCCCTGGCTGCTATCATGTGGTCTTGTTGACCATTCTGAGACTGGCCTTACATGGAAGTAAGTGTTTTGGGGATTAGTGTGGAATACTTCCAGCCCAGTTATTTTCCTGAAAAATGGGGTATTAGCTAATCATGGTCTTTAAGATAAGAGTGTGAGAGTTTGTTTTTTCTCCAACTGACCCATATTTTCAGCTGCTTAACAAAAACAGAAATTATATTATTATGTTGTTGACCTTTACTGAAGCAGAACAACATACCATTCAGGGTGTTCCCCTGCCTGCGATCAGCTGCTGCCCCCTGGCCCCCATCACTCTAAAATTAATGGTCTTTTAAAAGATTGATGGATGAGTGGGTAAATGGATGGATGTTAGGATGGATGGATGGATGGCAGGCAGGTAATTGGGAGAGCGTCCAGCATCATAACTACCACTCCACCTGTTCCAGGAGTGTACGTCCCCCCCGGAGGTGGAGTCGGTCCGGGTGGTGTCGCTGGTGGTGGAGCTGGTGTCGGGCCATTCCCAGGTAATCTCACCCTCACAGTTACCCCTCCACCCTCTCACACATCTAAAGACATCTCCATGGAAGGAGTAGCTGACTGGCTACATTTCCACCCATGGCTACCTGAAGCTGTGCAGAACACACAGAGCACGCCCTGCAGTTCTTCTCTGTAATATTTAACCTTCTGTAATATTTTCCTTCCGTAAAACAGCATTAAAAAAGCCATATTTAAGGGGCACTCTTCTACCCAGACACTTCACACACAGTGAGATGGAGGAAATCAGACACTACACACACAGTAAGATGGAGGAAACCAAACACTACACACACAGTGAGATGGAGGAAACCAGACACTACACACACACACAGTGAGATGGAGGAAACCAGACACTACACACACACAGTAAGATGGAGGAAACCAGACACTACACACACACACAGTGAGATGGAGGAAACCAGACACTACACACACACAGTGAGATGGAGGAAACCAGACACTACACACACACAGTGAGATGGAGGAAACCAGACACTACACACACAAAGTGAGATGGAGGAAACCAGACACTACACACACAGTGAGATGGAGGAAACCAGACACTACACACACAAAGTGAGATGGAGGAAACCAGACACTACACACACAGTGAGATGGAGGAAACCAGACACTACACACACACAGTAAGATGGAGGAAACCAGACACTACACACACAGTGAGATGGAGGAAACCAGACACTACACACACACACAGTGAGATGGAGGAAACCAGACACTACACACACAAAGTGAGATGGAGGAAACCAGACACTACACACACACAGTAAGATGGAGGAAACCAGACACTACACACACAGTGAGATGGAGGAAACCAGACACTACACACACACAGTAAGATGGAGGAAACCAGACACTACACACACACAGTGAGATGGAGGAAACCAGACACTACACACACACACAGTGAGATGGAGGAAACCAGACACTACACACACAGTGAGATGGAGGAAACCAGACACTACACACACACACAGTGAGATGGAGGAAACCAGACACTACACACACAGTGAGATGGAGGAAACCGGACACTACACACACAGTAAGGTGGAGGAAACCAGACACTACACACACAGTGAGATGGAGGAAACCAGACACTACACACACACAGTAAGATGGAGGAAACCAGACACTACACACACAGTGAGATGGAGGAAACCAGACACTACACACACACAGTGAGATGGAGGAAACCAGACACTACACACACACAGTGAGATGGAGGAAACCAGACACTACACACACACAGTAAGATGGAGGAAACCAGACACTACACACACAGTGAGATGGAGGAAACCAGACACTACACACACAGTGAGATGGAGGAAACCAGACACTACACACACAGTGAGATGGAGGAAACCAGACACTACACACACAGTGAGATGGAGGAAACCAGACACTACACACACAGTGAGATGGAGGAAACCAGACACTACACACACACAGTGAGATGGAGGAAACCAGACACTACACACACAGTGAGATGGAGGAAACCAGACACTACACACACAGTGAGATGGAGGAAACCAGACACTACACACACACAGTAAGATGGAGGAAACCAGACACTACACACACACAGTGAGATGGAGGAAACCAGACACTACACACACACAGTGAGATGGAGGAAACCAGACACTACACACACACAGTGAGATGGAGGAAACCAGACACTACACACACACAGTAAGATGGAGGAAACCAGACACTACACACACAGTGAGATGGAGGAAACCAGACACTACACACACAGTGAGATGGAGGAAACCAGACACTACACACACAGTGAGATGGAGGAAACCAGACACTACACACACACAGTGAGATGGAGGAAACCAGACACTACACACACAGTGAGATGGAGGAAACCAGACACTACACACACAGTGAGATGGAGGAAACCAGACACTACACACACACAGTAAGATGGAGGAAACCAGACACTACACACACACAGTGAGATGGAGGAAACCAGACACTACACACACACAGTGAGATGGAGGAAACCAGACACTACACACACACAGTGAGATGGAGGAAACCAGACTCCGGAGCAAGGAGAATCTCAGGAAGGGTTCACTGAAACATGTTGTCGTCTGTTCATGGCCGCTGTCCCCATCTTCTCCCCCACTTTCTGTTTCACCAGGTGCTGGAGTGATTCCCGGATACAAACAGGCAAAGGCTGGGGGTGAGTTTGTATCTGTAATGTTTTTCACAAGCTCTAGTGAAGTGTAGTGAACTTCTCCTGACTCGAGCGGGCTCCACCCGGAGCTGGCTCTTCAGGGTTTCCCACAGCCTTGGCCTCGTATATCACCAGTAGCAGAAGTGTTCAGGGTTACATGAAGTTCACCAGGTTCTGCTGTACCTGTGTTATAAATGTGTTTATCAGTGTTGGTGATATTGCCTACTCCAGTCTAATACAAGGCTCTCCAGGTCTTGTTTGGCTAGCCGCTGGGCTGCCTTCGATGCTGTAAGCAAAGAGCAGTCAGGTGAAACCTCACAGTAACAACAAGATATCAGTGTAGTGTGAAATACTCCAACTCGTCATCCTTCCCAGAGGGACTGGCTGTTTGGCCCCTCAGTGCCTAACAGGCGGTGATGTTACTTCACAAACATGCGATTTATGGAGAAAATGTAGGCGCTGACTTGAAGGGGCAAATGACACAAGGAAGTGAGCGAAAT
This sequence comes from Brienomyrus brachyistius, assembly GCF_023856365.1. Classification (NCBI taxonomy): domain Eukaryota; kingdom Metazoa; phylum Chordata; class Actinopteri; order Osteoglossiformes; family Mormyridae; genus Brienomyrus; species Brienomyrus brachyistius. Next base: position 791,963 of record NW_026042360.1, on the reverse strand, counting down.
TGGCGTGTCCCTCTGCAGGTGGCATCGGTGGCCGAGGCCTGGGTGGTTTTGGAGGTGCTGGGATCGGGCCAGGTAAGAGCAAGGTCTCAGAAAGGTGACCTACACACCTTCTCAACGCAGGAGTCAAGAAGCTCAAACATAAGCAGCTATATACAGTCGAACCTCGTTACTACGTACAAGATGGGATATCAAAAACATGAACGTTATAAGCATAGAACGTTGTAACCACTTAGTGCAAGATGGATGAAAGAACTAACTTAATATCCATGTAAATGATAAAACTTTAATAGAACAGACCCTTAAGTTGACTACAAAACAAACGAACACATTATTACTTGTTAAATAATTCAACAAAGCTCATTTGGATCCTTGAAATTTTCCTTAAATTACTCACGATTACTTAGTGCTGGCCGGCGATAAACGCCAACGAAAATACACAACGGCTGGTCAAAATGGATTTTTAAAATAAACATTCACATCCAAATTGGCATTTGGCCTGAAAATATTAATGAAATATTGGTCAAATTAAATCAATGCAATAGCCAAGCAACGCAACAGACAAATGTGCATTGTCGGGCGAAGATTAGGTAGATACAGGTAGATGTAGCGACACAAGTTGTGGTGGGCGGGGAGAGCGCTGTATGTTGTAATGGTGGTTAGTTTTCATATTTTCTCTAGAAATTTGAATGTTGTATCGAAGTTTACGCTGTAAGGGTGTACGCTGTAAACAATGGCTGCTATTGGAATAATACATAGGCTAAAAACGGGAATTAGAAACCTGTACGTTGAAAAGGTGAAAATTTTGTATCCGGGGTATGTAGTAACGAGGTTCGACTGTATATATATATATATATATATATATATATATATATAGCAAAAACTAAGTAAGATAATATAATCCATTCATTTACTCACCGGTCCCATTTCCAAGCACTTGCCCTGGATAGGGCTGGCGGGTACGATAATTTGTCTAAATTTATCTTTGTATCGTTTGAAAAGCATCCACTGTCGGTATTTTTTGACACTGGCTCTCTTACAGGTGCCGGTGCAAAGCCTCCTAAACCAGGTGAGCATTCCTGAGGAGGTCCTCCTCCTCACGCATTGCCGACCAGCTGTTGCAAGGCAATATGTAACGATTTGCAGCGATTCCTGCCCAGGGTACTTAAAAAAACAACAAAATTGCAATGGGAAAAGCCTGAAATGCTTCCCTGATCTCTTTAAAAGGAGATGGGGGAGAAACAGCATTTATAAAACAGCATTTATAAAAGTACAAATGGCGAACATGGTTGTTGATAATGTATGAATGATGTGTATGACAGCGACTGGGCAGGAGTGTCGATGATCTGGGGATTCAGCTGCAGGAGGCGGGGGCCCGAAAACGGGTCGACACAAACAGCTGCATCAGAATGCAGGATTTGAGAGAGAGATGACAGATGACATGGTAATGATCTCGGGAGGGAAATTAGGAGGTTACAGCGGATCAGATGAAGATTACGACAGTCGGAGTTTAAGCCGAGTTGGGCTGATCGATTTTTCAAGCGGCCTCTTTTTGGGGCAGGTTTTGTGCCGACACCCCAAAGTAACCGAGGGAGGAAGTTTACTCTGTGCACAAGCTGCTTGCCAATGGGGGTCTGCCAAGGCCTCGCCTCCATGCGGTCAGACATCCTGTCAGCGGCTCCTTTCCGTAACGGCTGCGGCTTTCGCATGTTTTATCGCAGCACACTACATTCTTTTGGGGCATGAGTTCAGCCGCCGACGGCCCGAAAGAGGACCCTCGTTGCCTTATCAGGGGATGCCCTGCTGAGCGCTGAGGAGAGGTGGTGGTGGGGGGGGGGGGGGTCTTCTCACAACATTAACCACACAATAACTGGAAGCCAGGCTTTCGAAGCTTGCCGCAGACCTCGGCTATCACGTCCCCCGGTAAGCACTGTTTTCCTACTGCCCAGTGCTGCACGTATCGCAGAACAGGGGCCATTTGTACATTATTATATTTCCTAAAGCACAGCAGATTTCATCAGGGCTCCCATTGTGTTTGCCGAGAGATTAGGAGCAGAGTGAACGCGCCTAATGGCGATAAGACTTGGAGGGGCCTGTTATCCATGTGACCTCTCTCCTTTCTTTTACATTAGTCACTCAGCTCCATAAACTCCATCTGAAGGGCCCATTGCCAGGTCTTAGCAGGTCGCTAGGAGCTGCTTTTGGCCTTACGTGTGTCCAGCAAATGATTCCCTGGTCTACAAGCCCCAGAATAGAGGATAGGCAGACAGAAACCAGCATCATCTCCCAGTCCCACGTGTGACTGTTACTACTGCCTTGTTTCTAAAAGTGGAGGACGATTGGTTTTCCTCCAGATGGTCTATCCTGCCTTGGTTATACTAGTAAGATCCTGGGACATAAAACTGCCTCACAGATGAGCTGTTGTTTTGTCGCTGTGCAGGAGAGCATGGGGGAGGGAGGGGTTGTGGGGGGGTGCGTTACTGTGAGCTCCGAGGACGACACCCAGGTAAACAATCCAGCCTCAGTGAAACAAAGAACTCTCACAATTAACAGTTACAGGACCTGGACACAAGGCCGGTGCCAAAAGCACTGGGAAACTTTATATATACTAACACGTGTGACTTACAGCGCCCCCTTTTGGCACTGGGCCAAAGTGTAGCACCATTACAGCGTGTTAGAGTGCACAGTAGTCTGACTGAAGCCTGGATAAAAGTGTTGCCTTCCTGGACCCCTAGGCTGCGAGAGTGGCATCTGTCTGTGAGTCTGTCTCTCCATCTGTTTCCATTTTTCTCCCTCTTTTTTCTCCCTTGGATATCTGTCCATCCACCATCTCTCCCTGCCTCTCTCTTTCAGCCTCACTCTGCCTTGAATTGCCTTGCTCACTTACTGTACAACTCTGGTTTCGCACTCCGATCCAGCTCCATACCAGAGCAGTATTGCAAACCTATGGAACATGCTGGATCGCTCAGAGCATCCAAGGCTGTTTTTCTAGGATTTGAGGTGAAGGACCCTCCAAAATGGGGGGGGGGGGGGTTGGTTTCGCAACGGGGCCAGAATGAAGGCCAGGGAGACAAGCCGGGGGCGAACGGAGCGTGAGAGGGTGCGTCTCCGGCAGGACATGTGCTTCTCGTTACCAGGCACCGACCCCTCCATTTTGGTGGGTGGGGGTACGAGGAGGAGGCACACGATGGCCCGTCCGGATTCTCAGATCCCGTCACTCACTCTTTCATCCACAGCCGGTTCCACATGACCCAACCAATGGATAGATGACCTCACTTCTGCCGTCTTGGGCACCCCACCTTCCCACCAGGTCTCATGGACCCTTCTGCTCTGGTGGGAGGCCCCTCAGATGCAATGCATGAGTGTGGAGCATCCCACATGGACTATCTATGACCTGCCCAGCCCCCCCCCCCCCCATCCCCGCCCCCTGCAGGGACTCAGGGTATGCCTCACAGTCCAGCGCTCCGGGAAATGCCAGAGACAGAAACCCTGCGCTGTGAATAGGATTCATGCGGAGAGCTGCATTGCCCCTCAGGGACCGTGTTCGTGAATGTGAACACGAGGCTGACAGCTCGAGGACACTCACACCCTTGGTGCTCTGTGGCTGAACAGATGATCCCAAATAGTAGTGGAAAGGTGTGGGGAGGTGAAACGAACTCCTTCCTGACTGGGGGGGCTGTCCCTGAGGAAGAGACGCAGACTTTGCGCGTTGCTTACAAAAGCCATCGATGAGTCACGTCAGGAGAAAGCAGAGTGAAGTCAGTCAGCCCAGGGGAGAGCAGGAGCAACACGGAGAGCAAGCCAGGCAGCTCTCCTTCCGCAGAGTGCGTCCGGACACACTGTCTTAGATGAGCAGGATAGGAACCAGCTGAGACGGCACCACGAGGCGAGGAGATTGGCTCTGTGCCCACATCAGCCTCAAGGATGATGTCACGATTGTGGGTGAAAAATCCTTCGTCCAGCAGTCTGTGCTCTTCCTGCCATGGCAGGGTCATGAGCACAGCCACAGTGACGGCTTATAGGGACTGTGCTAGCATGCTGCAGAATATCTCTGAGTCGTACCCTGCCATCGGATTCTGGAGCTTGTGGTCGGTTTGCCATGGATGCTGTCAGGCAGCTGGCCGGCAGCCCTGGAATCTTCCTCTCTCTTAAATTAAATCCGTCACCAGCCCCAGCACATCCAACAGGAAAATGGGGAAAAGTAATGGTCCAAGCCTCATGCCTGGTTCCTCTGTAGCTCTTAAGATTTCAGGTCTGATTGGCTGAACCTTGTCACAGGCTGGGGGATAGAAAGTCTGCCTGATGAATGCCTTTAGTAAGGCTGGAGAGCAGCATCTGAGTGTGTGGGTGCCTCACTGAACGTGGCTGTACCCGGGGGCTCAGGGGGATCATGGAGACCAGGCCACGGTTTACTCAGCATGGCAGAGAGCTGCCCACAGAGTGTTTGGCAAGTGGTTGGTGGGCCACCTCGACTGAACACTACTCTACCCAAGGTTCATTCTGGGAATGACAGCTTCCTTCACGCGGCTCGTATTAAACGGCCACGCCTGTCTTCCTGGAGGGGAAACGTGGGTATTCAGTGTGCGGTTTCAGTGCAATGCAACATGCAGGAAGCATGGAGTCCACAGAACCTTATGACTCTGCTGTTCTATTTGTTGCACGTTCCGCATCAGCTTGAGTCGCCGACTATGACCTGTAACGCGCTGTAAGGTTTCTCAAGTCACTAATCAACCATCATCGCTTGTTTAATGCTGGATCCCACTTTTCTGCATCAAGAAATCTGAGAAAAAACTGCCAAAGCGGTTTTAATTTTACGAAAAAAAAAAATTTAGAAGCTGGTATATATTATAGGGAAAAGGCTGCTTTCCCAGACTCGAGTCTGTCTGTCTCTTTGTACTGTACTGTTATGTCTCTTGGCCATGTTATTCTACATCACTCATTGCCTTTGTCTTAAATTTGTCAGGCTTCCAGTGGACTCAGACCAGCCAATCAGGCCGCTTTGCTTAAGACCTCATCATCTTCACTACGCCCCGTGTCCATGAGTATATTGGTCCGTTGGCTGTAGCAGCAGACCATATAAGTCCGTTGTTAAAGCTGTCGCAGCCAATCAGATGGTTGACTGGCAAAACCTTGGCATCTCTGACGCGGAGAAACTGAAGAGTCTGCATCTTATGTTTCACGTTGCACGTCGATTCAAATGACAGGCGAGTTATTTTGATATAATGGCCATCGCAATAACCAAGATCTGTTCCAAAAACCAGCAACGGCTCCCATACTCTGGATCATGAGCTGCTCTTGGATTTGGATGGGCTGTGAGGTGTGATAATTCTCCTTCGTTCCACAAGGCTGAACAAGCTATTTGCAATGCCCTGCCTTGCTTGGCCCACTTTCCACAGTGTTTTATGGGGCCCTTCCACACACTCGCACTCCATCATGGCACACAGTCCATCAAGGTCTCTGGCGTTTGGTGAACAGATGCTGTCCTGATGGTTTACCACACCTGGTGGACCAGTGCTACACTGGAACATCTCTCATATCACAGTCGTTTTAGGTCAAAATCCCTTCAGACATACGTCTTATGCCATTTTATCTGCACAAGACACTGGGCCGGTATAAGACAAGCCGTGGTAAAAGTGAGACTCATTACATTTAGAAAGAGACGTACATTAGGGAAACTGTACTCGCAGGGTGAGCAGTATGCCAAACCCATGATTAAGAGCCATATTAAAATTACATTTTTCCCCTTTCATTGCTGCCCATACACCAGTGCTCATCCCTGTGAGCTTTTTATCTCATACCAGGCAGTTTCAGATTCTCAGTTCCAGACTCCATGCACTAATCGGACGTCCAGACTAATCCTTCAGAAAAGCAGAGTACGCTCCTCTGTGCATCTCCCAGTGCCATGTGAGGTTCCAGCTCTTGAGAACCAATGCTGCCGCACTGAACAGAAAAAATGCTCACATATTCGGCTAACATCGTCTTGGTACTTTTCCAGGAAGCCGACGAATCCCAAATTGGTTTAAATTCTCAGCTGCGGTAGAAGGCCCCTTCCAGAAGAATCCTTGGCAGAGACTTGTGAGGATAGGGGTCTGTGGCTACGTATGATGTTACTTCCCCTCCCTCACCCCCAGAAAAGTTGTACCTCCTTATCGCCTCGATTAAAGCAGGAGGCCACACATTCTTTCCCATTTGGAAGTGTCTGTAAAAGGGTTCGAAATCTGCCGGTGGTTCAGTGCCAGGGAGACGCTTACAGTTGAGAGGTAAGCCCCCACAGCATTTACTGGGGGCTCCATTCTGTGTTACGCAACAGCAAAACATCTCAAGCTACTGGTACTGTATAATGAAAGTGTGAATCGGAGAACAGGCTCTTTTAGTATTGGAGATGATTATGTATTGTAACTCCCTTCATCATCTTCATCCTCCTCATTCTTCCATGTCCCAGGTTATGGAAGTTTAGGAGCTGCTGGCCTCGGACCTGGGGGCCTGGGCGCTGGATATAAGCCAGGAGGTAAGTGACTGGGCGGGAAGAGAAACCCAGACCCATCATAAACCCACCACCAAATCATATGCCATTTCCTCATTCCCCCTAGGTGGCTACGGTGGATATGGGGGAGGATACTACCCCGGAGCTGGGGTGGCAGGACTGAAACCTGGCAAAACAGGTATGGCAAGGATGGTGAATGGTGACGCTGGTCTTTAAAGGGGTGGACACCAGTGTAAGAATATGCTGGGTGGAACCTTTATGAGTTACACCAATCAGGTCCACAAGGTTGAATGTTTGGGTGCATCCCCCAGCTTTGTGTGCTTAACTACTGGCCCCTGTCATTGAGATGACAACAGGACTACTACTGTAAGTCTTGCTGTACAACTGGAAAAGGAAGCTTCTTTCAAGTGAGGAAACAGTGTGGATGCCAGGAAGGTCCAAAATGAGTTACCCCCTGTACTAAAGGGCGGTGATTTATAATGTGCTTGTTCCAGGTCCGGGTGGAAAGGCCGCTAAGCCTCCAAAAGGTAGGACATGGCTTCCAGGGTCTTGCTGAGGAGCTAATGGAAGAGGCCCTAATGTTGCCTAGACTATGTACCCTCCTGTCAAGGAGGCTGCTGACCTGTGCTATTGCAGGCCTCATCCCTGGCCTTCAACCTTAGCTTTGATTAGCTTTGATTCACCTTGGTGTTTACCTTTCAGCTTTGTTACTAAGACAGCTGGACTTTTTCAAGCATTTTTCAACCAAGCCAAGTCTTGATGTGACTAATATTTTCTGTATGTGTCTTCCAACCTAGTCGGCATGCATGGCCTATGTTTGAGAAAATCAAGCCAAATTCTTGCTCGTCTCCCCTGAATGATGAAGCCTTGGCTGATTTGTGTGGTTTTGGATCATTCTTTAGGTTTTCCAGTTCCTCACATGTTCTACAGCCCAGCAAACCAGCTAACTTAAATCCTTTCTGAATATTTAGTGGATGGCATTTCAATAAGACGTAAAAAAAGGCTGCTGCTTGAACGTATATCTTATATATTTATATCATTTGCTGAGTTATTATTATTATTATTATTAAGATGAAGTCTTCACTGGAAATCATGGCACAACTGGTTTGGGCTGAAAAGCAGGAAGATAAAATTACGATTATGAATAGATTATCTTCTTTTACAATGCCAGCCATCTCATAGCCTGTTACTTATAACGTTCTGAATTTCACTACAAACTCCAAAAGCCATCGTGGCACATGTTATGTTTGATTAGGGCCCGGAGCAGGTGGAACCGCAATTGGAGGGCCAGGATTACCAGGATTACCAGGGGGACCTGGAGGCCCCGCCCTTCCTGCTGGTGGTAAGGATCAGGCAAGGCTCAGGGTTATTGATCCAGCACGCTGGGCCCGAGAGCTGTGATACCATGAAGTCTTTATTATATTAACTCACATGCTCAGAGTGGGATGAGTGACGGCTTACGTGTTATTCTGACCCTGTATCCCCTCTCATTTCCTTCCTGCTAGGACCTGTCATACCTCAAACTGGCCTTCCAGGAGTTGGTCCAGGAGGGAAAGCTGCAAAGGCACCAGGAAAAGTTCCAGGTGAGAACCAGCATTACGTAACTCCCGGGCAGCTCTGTGGTGGTGTGTGTGTGTGTGTGTGTGTGTGCGCTTGCTGGGTAATACAGACTGTTTGAGCGAGAGCTGATTTGCTTTGACTGTACAGGTATAGACATGATGGTAGCTGTAGATGCTTCTGTCTAACTTTTCCTGTGTTTCGCATTTAGGTGTGGGAGTACCTGGGCTTTACCAAGGTGGTATTGTACCTGGACAAGGTAGGTCACTTTTGCTAAATAATAAATGCATTTCAGAGTATTTCCACACGATTAGCCATACTAAGAATGTGACTGTGATCATGGTGCGTCCTGTGTTTTGTAGGATTTGGTGGGCGGGGGGTCCTTCCTGGTGTGGCTACAGGGGATGGACTGAAACCCAAATCACGTAAGGGGACTGAGCTGACCTGCCGCAGGCACACGAAACCGTACACTCTGTTTTCTGCTGCAGTTCACTGGCAAATGAAAAAGCCGCTACACATAATTGTACATTGTGGAGGATGGATTGACCGGACATTCCTGCTGTGTGTTCTGTTTGACGTAATTCAATTGAAACCGGCATTGTGAACCAGACAAATTTAATCATCGTAGTCATCGCTGAATCTCTTACAAACATGAAAATCAATTTTAAATAAAGGAGAAAATATCAACAAAGCACAGCTGGGCTTTGCACTGGCCTTTTGGTCGATGGATGGCCCCTGTGAGTGAGTTTCAATGCCTTCTGACAAAAGTTAGACAGATTATCCTTGTGAGGAAGGGAAATGTAGAAAATAAAACTCATTGTGTTGACTCTGCTAAACTTTTTATGGCTTTGCTCCCCTTCAGTTCCTGGGACAGGGCTGCAGGGACCAGCGGGGTACGGACTTAACGGTAAATACTTTGATTTGCAGGAAGCATTGTAGGTCATAGATAGGCAGCGTTGAGCACTTATCAGAGACATTGTGGACGTGTGTTTCTCTGCAGGAGGTCGTGGATATGGAGGCCCACGGCAGCCGGGAGTTTTCTATGGATACCCCATCAAATCACCCAAAGCCCAAGGTACTGTATGCGCCAGGAAATTATGTAAATGCGTTAAGTCTGGCGGACAACTGATTGATTGCTGTATATTGTAGAATATAGAGCGTGGGTCAAAACAGCATCAGAAGGAGCAAAGACATGGAAAATGAGTGTTTTTGTGGATTTATGGTGACAGTGTCAAATGTCATTCACTGATAGAGTTAACTTGTGGGTTTCTACTCTCGATGTATTATTGCAAATAAAATTGTTAGGGTTTTTATAATCTCGAAGGCTGTGTTTCGGTACTAACCTTGACTAATGCCAACATGTGATCAAAGTCTGTAATCCTGTCAGCTGTAGTTTCCTTCCCCTTTTGCAGACAGTCTGAGGCCTGTTATGGATACCGGAATGAGGGGTATTTTGGGTTCCTCCCTGAGGATATGCGTGTTGGGTTTATGGTGCTGAAAAGGATGGTGGCTCTTTTTTGAAGTCTCAGTAAAGTATTTCCTTTGAAACATTACAAGTGATGGGCCTCAACACCAGAATGCTACCTTCCTTTTCTCTCTAAACATTGTTCAAAACAGAGAGCGGACACCACGCAGAGTCACACAGATGCTAGTCTATTGCTGTGTTGGCGTTAATCGCTCTTGCAGTCTTCTCCTTCGTCCCCAGAGAAAACCATTCCATCAGTTGGTGGACACACACAGGGCACTTTTGTAGTGACTGAACCTAATAATAGAGTATAACTTTCATTAAAATATCTCCGATTTGCTGGGATGAATTCTCTCTGTAATGATCATTGTTGATCTTGTAGAGATAAACATGCGGTACTAATTAACGACGTATGGCTAGAATGAGCTCCCTCTTCTGGGATTATTGCAGATTATTCGGGATATAGATTCCTTGCTGGGAAGAACTCCCTCTTTCGGGATTATCCCTGATTATTCGGGATATAGATTCCTTACTGGGAAGAGCTCCCTCTTTTGGGATTATCGCAGATTATTCAGGATATAGATTCCTTGCTGGGAAGAGCTCCCTCTTCCGGGATTATCGCTGATTATTCGGGATATAGATGCCTTGCTGGGAAGAACTCCCTCTTTCGGGATTATCACAGATTATTCAGGATATAGATTCCTTGCTGGGAAGAACTCCCTCTTCCGGGATTATCCCTGATTATTCAGGATATAGATTCCTTGCTGGGAAGAGCTCCCTCTTTCGGGATTATCGCTGATTATTCGAGATATAGATTCCTTGCTGGGAAGAGCTCCCTCTTTCGGGATTATCGCAGATTATTCGGGATATAGATTCCTTGCTGGTAAGAGCTCCCTCTTCCGGGATTATCGCAGATTATTCGGGATATAGATTCCTTGCTGGTAAGAGCTCCCTCTTCCGGGATTATCGCAGATTATTCGGGATATAGATTCCTTGCTGGGAAGAACTCCCTCTTCCGGGATTATCGCAGATTATTCGGGATATAGATGCCTTGCTGGGAAGAGCTCCCTCTTCCGGGATTATCACTGATTATTCGGGATATAGATGCCTTGCTGGGAAGAGCTCCCTCTTCCGGGATTATCACTGATTATTCGGGATATAGATGCCTTGCTGGGAAGAGCTCCCTCTTCCGTGATTATCACTGTTTGTCTGGAATGAATTATCCCTCAAGCATTTATTGAGGCCTTGCAGATGATTTCGGTTTAATGCCCTGGCCAAGCAGGCACCTCTCTTTGGGACGAGATGTTAAATGGGGTCATTTGAATGGACACCTGACTCCATATAGGCTTCCACTCAAAACCAATGTATCAACAGTGCATATCTGACTGGACTGACAAATCACACTGATTGCAAGTTTCCAACACTACTCTGTAATGTCTCGGTGAAATTATTTGCTGAGTGATTAGGTTTAATTTTGCAAAATAATCTTCCAAGTATCTGTTACACAGAAAATTAACTTGACTAACTTAAAGTTGTTTAATGTGACACCAACAGCTGGTTGCTGTAGACTCTTGAATAATTTGAGGGAAATTCCAGTTTGTGGTGATTTACAGCTGCATAAACCCTAACTATGCAGTAGAATTTCAAGGCTTATCTTAATCAAAGGATTTAATTTTGCTTGGACTTGATGATAGTCATGGTACTTGGGCCCCTATAGTAATAGTTACCCGGGAGTTCAGTGACCGGATCACTCCAGACTGTGCCATTCTGTGAAACCACAGCTGCTGGACTGGAAGCAGATTAACCCCTTCTATGTTTTCTCATATGCCCTAAAAGCCTGCTGAGTGAATTCTCCACACATCTTAACGGCTGTGTAAAATTATTAACCTTCCAGATCACCATACTGTAAATATGCATTGGTTACACATGTTAAAATAACTTAAGTACTGTACTCAACTATAGTAGCACGCTTTTGGTGCACAGTGAATCATAGGAAGCAACTTTGCTAACTGTGCAGGGAATTGCTGTTGCTGTTCGTACATTGTGACAAAGGTCACATTAACAGGAAGCTGTACATAGATTTACAGACTGACTACATTCTGGATTGTTCCTTGCAGGTGGTTTAGGAGCACAGTTTGGCGGGGGCAAGTACCCCTATGGTATGTAGCCTTCATTGTCTCCAGTGCCTAAAAACTTTTAGATATACAGCATCCACATATGGATTGGAGCTAACCACAGTCATTCGGACAATGTGTGTGTATATCATAGGTTATGGGGGCTTTGGTGGTGCGGCAGGAGCCAAGCCTGGGTATCCCACTGGAACTGGTAATGTATCCCAGCGAGAACATTTGCAGTGTTGTGCAGCAATAGAATTTCCATTAGCACTGAAGATCCAGTGAACTGTCTCTCATTTGGAAAACCTAATGCAATTCTCCTTGGCTATGGGATGTTAAAGGAAGTGGTGTTATCATTCTCTGTCTCTCCAGGTATGGGAGCTCAAGGGTTGGCTGCAGCTCAGGCCAAAGCTGCTAAATATGGTAACGAACCAACCATGAGTGTAATATGACGGGAAAATTGTAACTTGACTTCTGTTTGAAAAAGACATTCTGCAGGCTAGTCGATAATTAGATAATTGAATTGAATTAACCATCTTTCATCAGCTCTAGTAGCTAATTATGAAACACTGTCTGATTAGTGTATATAATCATCTTTCATTTTCTTCCTGCTGATGGATATCCTCAGACTCTTATTGGTTTATTGCTCTCTGAATTGACTCTTTGATGTCTTCCCAGGTGCTGCCGCTGGCATAGCCGGGGCAGGAGGGCTGGCCGGGGCAGGAGGGCTGGCCGGGGCAGGAGGCCTGGCCGGGGCAGGAGGGCTGGCCAGGGCAGGATTTGTCCCCGGAGGTGAGCTGTGGGGGCAGATTACCGAGTATAATACTGCCAACTTATAGAACAATTAAGACCAGAATAACCCAACATACCAATTAATTCATGTAGAGTATGTGTAATGCAGGCATACATCCATATTGGTGTCCATACATCCAATTATCGCGTCTCTTTCCTTCTTCCTCTGTTACAGGGCAGGTGGCTGGCGTCAAGCCTCCAAAATATGGTAATAACACCTAACTGACAGCTTTGTCCCTAAACACAGTTTTTTCATTTTATTTTTCATGAATATTTAAAGATGCCATAGAATGCATTGATTCATTTTTTTCCCAAATTGTTCTCTGGTGTCTACATAAAAGGTATTTATTTGAACTTGGTTTGGTTGAAAAGTGTCCATAAGTTGTTTTACAGGCCAATTTACAACCCTATGATTTGGCCCAAGAATGAAACAGGTTGTTTTACCTTATTTGGTGAGCTCATTAATATTTTCACAAGTTCTGCTCTGATTGGCTGGGTTACGGAGAGGCACTGCGATGGCTCACACTGAACCAACATAGATCACTACAGATGAGGTGACACATGAAGCGTTTAGGCATCCAGCCATATATGAAGTGTATAGCCATGTATTCGAGAAATAATTAGATGTTGAGGAACAGCTAGTTGCTCATATATTCCAAATGAATGATTCTGAGTGGTAAGTTTTGTAATTTAATGTTTCCTTGAACAATTTGGTGTCAGTGACTGTAATAGTCCCACTTCAGCCTAAGCACAATGTCAGCATAGTCTGAATTTTGTTTTCAGCATTGTAACAAGAGCACTGAAATTATTATTCTTACGCAATAAGATGTCATGCATGTTTTATCAAGAACTCCATACAGCAACTGAGCAGCCTGTAAATGTGTTTATAATGAATCTGCGGTCTGCTTTCATTTTTTTACTGTAATATTGATTAGACATTTGCTTAGTTAACAAGAAGTAGGCTACAGGAAGTACAGAAGGCTCATGTTACTGTCAGTACCATAGGCTTTGTGATGTTGTTTACGACTCCCCAGCTAAACTGGGGCACAGTTTCCCAAGAATTGCTGTTAGCAATATAATTAGCAACTTACATAATCAGATTCATTCAGCTGAATGGTTCCAGCTATGTAAGCTGCTAAGGGGAGCCTTTGGGAAACAGACCCCTGACCTACCAGTTAAAGATGAACATCCAGCCATGCCTGTTGACAGTTGGGTTCCTTGGGAATGGTATGAAAAGTGCTGACATCCTCATCACAGCCTCACACGGCACACTTACGCATACAGCCTGCCCTTTTCCCTTTCCTCCTCCACTTCATCCTTCAGAGGACCTGCACAACTGTTGTAGTCTGATGAGCTTCTAAAGTGGGCTGGCATATGTTATGTTCGGGGGTGTGGTTAAGACACGTTACGTAACAGTCTAGGAATTTCGAAACGGCCTGTTTCACTTCATCCTTTTATATATTCTGGAATCATACTTGAAAGATGGAACAACAGTGTTTGAGATTCATGGTACGTTATTTCCATGTACCGGACTCTCCTGTTTCAGCTACGCCGAGGTAAAATCAGATTTTCATTCTATGGCATCTTTAACTCACTTCAGAGAACATCAAATGCATGTTCCACTGTGGCATTTGCCCCTCCATACAGGCGTGCCAGGGGGGATCGGTGGGCTGCCGAGCACAGGAGTTGCGGGCCTGGGGGTTGTCCCTGGGGTATTACCGGGAACTGGAATCGGCACTGCAGGTACAACGAGGAGAGGGTCTGGCGTGAGGGGTATTCTGGTCTGGCAGCTTGCTTTTTTTTGGGGTGGTCCACAGTTTCCTGATGTCTACTATTTCCTGTCATAACACTGTATTTGAAGTACAGATCAGCAGACGTCAGAGATAACAGAAATTCTTTGTTGCAAGGCATATTAACCACCAGCTGCTTTCTTTCATTATTCTAACATCTTCCTGACCAGGGTTTGGAGCTGGAGTTAAGCCTCCTAAATATGGTGAGAACTTGTGACAACCACTTATTTCTGTATTCATGTGTGAATGACCAGTGGTCTTTAAGTTTGACTGAAAGTATGATTTGTTTCAATATTTTTGTGTTAATCTCTATAGGAGTACCAGGAGGAGTACCAGGAGGAGTACCAGGGGGAGTCCCGGGGGGATTCCCAGGTGGAATCCCAGGAGGAGTACCAGGGGGATTGCCAGGTAGAATCCCAGGAGGAGTACCAGGGGGACTGCCAGGGGGAGTCCCAGGAGGAGTACCAGGAGTAGTTCCAGGTGAAGTACCAGAGGGAGTTCCAGGGGGGTTGCCAGGTGGAATCCGAGGAGAGGTACCAGGGGGGTTGCCAGGTGGAATCCCAGAAGGAGTACCAGGGGGGTTGCCAGGGGGAATCCCAGGAGGAGTACCAGGGGGATTGCTAGGAGGAGTACCAGGATTTTATATGCAAAATACAATAAATAGAAACTGAACTAAAGCTTGATTAACTAAGCATTTTACACATTACATTTAAAATGTAATTCTCCATAAGACTACCCTTTAACCCTATGTAAAGTATACCTAATGGTTAGATAAGTTTAAAAATCAGCTATAAATGTAAATGTATAGTTCAAATGCTGAACTTTTTTCTGTTACAGGGTATCCGGCTGGAGCAAAAGCATTGAAATATGGTAGGTGTACAACGGCCACAGTTTCATGCAATCTGCATCACATGAAGAGGAACCAGACACACAAAGGCTGAAGTGTGTGTGTATTGTGGCTTAAAAAGGTTCTGGGGTGCCAGAGTAGGTGCCGTTGGTGGGGTCATACCAGGGACCATACCAGGAACCATACCAGGGGCCATACCAAGGCCATTACCAGGAACCATACCAGGAGCCATACTAGGGGTCATACCAGGGGCCTTACCAGGGCCATACCAGGGGCCTCACCAGGAACCATACCAGAGGCCATACTAGGGGCCATACTAGGGGCCTTACCAGGGCCTTCCCAGGGGCCTCACCAGGAACCATACCAGGGGCCATACCAGGGGTCATACCAGGGCCATACCAGGGGTCATACCAGGGTCATACCAGGGACCTTACCAGGGGCCATACCAGGGGCCTTACCAGGGGCCATACTAGGAGCCATACCAAGGGCCTTACCAGGGGCCATACCAGGGGCCTTACCAGGGCCCATCAAAGGTAAAGTACGTGAGCGTGGACTGAGAGAGACTGTAAGGTCAGGCCAGGATCCACGAGAGTTAGGCTTAGGCTGGCCTGGGGTTAGCACACTGTCCTTGGATACCCTGAAAAAACACAGCACAAAAGTTAAACTCTTCTGGGAACGTGCGAAACTTTCAGGAGCAGATCCGTTGGGGGAAATGGCTGTCTGCTTTCTCAGCCACTCCTCTCACGGTTCCCGATGTAATCGCCTGGCCGCGTGCCGTAATTGTTCCTATCCAGAGAGAGCCAAGCTTGGATAAACGCTGGCCGTGGCTCAGACGATCCTTTTGGCCAAATGTGGTTGGGGATTAGTGGAGCTATGGGAAATAGAGGATTAAAGCAGCGTTTCTGCACCCATCCTCACCTCGCACATCCAGAAATATGGATTGTGCACTGTACTGATGTCCCCCCAACCAAGCTAACATCACAGCATAAAAACTGGACGCAGTCTACTTTGGCTTGAGTATAACCGAGAGGAGATATCTAGCCATTAAAATCTGTACATCCTTTCTGAACTGCATCTATCATGAAAAGAATTACTTGGATTAAAAAATGAATGGTTAATGATTTATGAAACACCCCCGGTTATGTTGCTGGTGCCAAGGTTCCCAGATGTGGTACGACTGCTTTTCTGCTCAGTATCAGGAACCATGTTAATATCAACAACAGCAAAGCAAATACCTGCTCTTCTATACAGGTGTTCCCGGGGGGGTTGGTCGTGTGCCAGGCCTAGGAGGTGTTCCAGGGGTCGGAGCAGCAGGCGTCCCTGGAGGTAATGATCAGCTGCAGATCTTCTGACCGTTACAAGTCTTTGAAGAATAAGCAACATTTTATACAATGGAAAAATTATTTCATTCACAAAGCACAGCATAAAACAGCCACTGTCACACTGTCTTTGGCAGACTTAGCTGGGTCTTCCCATATGCAGGACTTTCTCTTCAACTTGTCTTTGAAAAGCATACTGTTGGAGCACTGGATTGGCCAAACTGCTGCCAATCATTTCTCCGTCTTTATCCTTCGTGGCCAGTACCACTCGGCCAAACCCAGTAAATCTTTTGATCGGGACAGTTCACTAATGGTCCATCCCATTATTCTGTTTCTCAGCCTACGGCACTGGAGCGAAGCCCCCGAAATATGGTGAGAATAGTCCCCCCTGTGCTTGTGGTCAGTCACAGGCACATTGCCTGGTCTAGCACAGAAACGTCATATGGTCACTTTAATGCACATCTGAGGGTTATTTAACCATGCATCACTCAAAAATGCCAGCTGCTCATTTTGCCTTGCGTCTGTTTTTGTGAATCCCACTTATACACTTTTAAATGATAAAATAGCCTTTGTCTACTATTCTTTCTGTTAGAGCTATGCTTGATTCACTTATTACCTTGACTCTTAAAAAGATCCTTACTGTCTGTCCACTTTTGCTACTTTATAGGTGTAGCTGGGGGTCCTGGAGGGCTCCCAGCTGGTGGGATACCTATAACTGGACTTGGGGGTGAGTAGGGGCTTGGCAGATGCCAGTCTGCAGGGGGGAAGGGTAAAGAAGATTGTCAGGACTGAAATGGGGATGGTTTGTGGCACAGCTTGCTGAGTGAAATACACTTCCATTAATTGTTTTTTTCTTTGTTTTACATTTTAGGATTAGCACGTGGGGTTAAACCTCCAAAATATGGTATGGATGTTTCTGTTACCTCCTCTGTTTCTCATACCATTTCTATGTTGGAGTCAAAGTTAGAGCCTTGCAAATCTAATGCAGATGTTGGGTACATGACAGGAGTACCAGGAGCAGTGCCAGGAGGAGTACCAGGGGCAGTGCCAGGGGCAGTGCCAGGAGCTGGATTAGGACTCGGAGGTAACTTGGTGTGTCTAAAAGGGGGGGGGGTGTCATCATAACATTAACAGAAATCCAATGGACGCTTTTTTACCTGTTTCATAGGACTTGGTGCTAAACCTCCAAAATACGGTAATGACTTTTCCAGTATAAACTCTTTGTCATTACAGCCAAATAATAGAAAAAACTATACTACAATTACAAATGTATTATTGCTAATATATACTGTAACAGTAACTGCCAAATCACAAGTGTGAACCTTCCCAAGGTGTACCAGGAGGGGTGCCAGGAGCAATACCAGGAGTTGTACCAGGAACAATACCAGGAGCAGTACCAGGAGCAATACCAGGAGCAGTACCAGGAGGTGCTGGAGATACATTAGGCCTAAGATCTGTTTTTTCCTGAATTGAATAATCTCCTCGTCTGAATAGCAAGGTGCTCCTTTTTGTCTTGCAGTGTATCCAGCAGGTGTTAAACCTCCAAAATACGGTAATGACTTTTCCAGTTTAAACTCTTTATCATTACAGTCAAATAATAGAAAAAACTATACTACAATTGCTAATATATTATTGGTAATATATAGCAGTAACTGCTAAATCACAATTGTGATCCTTCTCAAGGTGTACCAGGAGGGGTGCCAGGAGCAATACCAGGAGCAGTACCAGGAGCAATACCAGGAGTAGTACCAGGAACAATACCAGGAGCAGTACCAGGAGCAATACCAGGAGCAATACCAGGAGCAGTACCAGGAGGTGCTGTAGATACATTAGGCCTAAGATCTATTTTTTCCTGAATTGAAAAATCTCCTCGTCTGAATAGCAAGGTGCTCCTTTTGTCTTGCAGTGTATCCAGCAGGTGTTAAACCTCCAAAATACGGTAATGACTTTTCCAGTTTAAACTCTTTATCATTACAGTCAAATAATAGAAAAAACTATACTACAATTGCTAATATATTATTGGTAATATATAGCAGTAACTGCTAAATCACAATTGTGATCCTTCTCAAGGTGTACCAGGAGGGGTGCCAGGAGCAATACCAGGAGCAGTACCAGGAGCAATACCAGGAGTAGTACCAGGAACAATACCAGGAGCAGTACCAGGAGCAATACCAGGAGCAGTACCAGGAGCAGTACCAGGAGGTGCTGTAGATACATTAGGCCTAAGATCTGTTTTTTCCTGAATTGAATAATCTCCTCGTCTGAATAGCAATGTGCTCCTTTTGTCTTGCAGTGTATCCAGCAGGTGTTAAACCTCCAAAATACGGTAATGACTTTTCCAGTTTAAAGTCTTTATCATTACAGCCAAATAATAGAAAAAACTATACTACAATTGCTAATATATTATTGGTAATATATAGCAGTAACTGCTAAATCACAGTTGTGATCCTTCTCAAGGTGTACCAGGAGGGGTGCCAGGAGCAGTACCAGGAGCAATACCAGGAGTAGTACCAGGAACAATACCAGGAGTAGTACCAGGAACAATACCAGGAGCAGTACCAGGAGCAATACCAGGAGCAGTACCAGGAGGTGCTGTAGATACATTAGGCCTAAGATCTATTTTTTCCTGAATTGAAAAATCTCCTCGTCTGAATAGCAAGGTGCTCCTTTTTGTCTTGCAGTGTATCCAGCAGGTGTTAAACCTCCAAAATACGGTAATGACTTTTCCAGTTTAAAGTCTTTATCATTACAGCCAAATAATAGAAAAAACTATACTACAACTGCTAATATATTATTGGTAATATATAGCAGTAACTGCTAAATCACAATTGTGATCCTTCTCAAGGTGTACCAGGAGGGGTGCCAGGAGCAATACCAGGAGCAGTACCAGGAGCAATACCAGGAGTAGTACCAGGAACAATACCAGGAGCAGTACCAGGAGCAATACCAGGAGCAGTACCAGGAGCAATACCAGGAGCAGTACCAGGAGGTGCTGTAGATACATTAGGCCTAAGATCTGTTTTTTCCTGATGTGACAAATCTCCTCGTCTGAATAGCAAGGTGCTCCTTTTTGTCTTGCAGTGTATCCAGCAGGTGTTAAACCTCCAAAACCCGGTAATCACTTTTCCAGTTTAAAGTCTTTATCATTACAGTCAAATAATAGAAAAAAAACTGTACTATAATTGCTAATACAGGTTGTCGGCGACTTACGACCTATGCAACTTACGACTGATCGACTTTATGACCATTCTGAGACTGCAAATATGTGACCACGACTGCACCGTATCTGGTAGCGTGAGTGTATAACAGCCTGAATATATGATATTTCTGTCCTAACTGCTGGCAGCATTGAAACTAAGAAAAATGTGATAAAAAGGTTAAAAGACACCAAACAATATGACCTAAAGATGATATATTTTTATTATACAGTACACTATACATATGATCAGGGGTGCATATAACTGCTACACAAGTACACATTCACCATATAAAGCAATACACATGCCAATTTCTTGTTGTAGGAGCACAAATGTGTATTTTTTGTGCATTCTCGCTGTTATGAGAAGAAATCACAGCATTTTTACTTTTATGTCACAAAAGAAGTTGAAATTAGCCACATAAAGGTTAAAATGCATGGTAATTTATCATAACGCGATACACGTAAAATTAATACGCATTTGTGCTGCTACATGAACTTGCTGTGTGAATCGCTTTATACGTCGAATGCATGCTTGCATACCAGTTATGTGCATCCCCGCATATGATCATTTTGCATATAGAATAAAGGGCCGACTTATAACCATATGAACTTGCGACCGGTCAGTCGGAACTGATCGTTGGTCAAAGTCGACGATGACCTGTATATTATTGGCAATATATAGCAATATTTGCTAAATCACAATTATGATCCTTCTCAAGGTGTACCAGGAGCGGTGCCAGGAGCAATACCAGGAGCAGTACCAGGATTAGTACCAGGAGTAGTACCAGGAGCAATACCAGGAGTAGTACCAGGAGCAATACCAGGAGCAATACCAGGAGTAGTACCAGGAGCAATACCAGGAGCAGTACCAGGAGGTGCTGTAGATACATTAGGCCTAAGATCTGTTTTTTCCTGATGTGACAAATCTCCTCGTCTGAATAGCAAGGTGCTCCTTTTTGTCTTGCAGTGTATCCAGCAGGTGTTAAACCTCCAAAACCCGGTAATCACTTTTCCAGTATAAACTCTTTATCATTACAGTCAAATAATAGAAAAAAAACAGTACTACAATTGCTAATACAGGTCATTGGCAACTTACAACCTATGCGACTTACGACTGATTGACTGTTCTCAGACTGCAAATATGTCCACCCCTGCATATGATCATTTCTGCATGTAAAATAAAGGGCCGACTTATGACCGGTCAGTCAGAGCCAATCGTGGCTGTAAGTCGACAACGACCTATATATTATTGCTAAAATATAGCAGTAATTGCTAAAACACAATTATGATCCTTCTCAATGTGTTGGAGTCCCAGGAGTCATACCAGGAGCCGTACCAGGAGCCATACCAGGAGCAATACCAGGTCTGGTTCCAGGAGCAGTACCAGGAGGTGCTGGAGGTACCTTACACCTAGGATCTGTTTTTTCCTGATTTGAAAAATTAGTTAGGTTTGATTTTATTTGAGAAATTAGGACTGTCTGAATAGTAAGGTGCTCCTTTTTGTCTTGCAGTGTATCCAGCTGGTCTTAAACCGCCAAAATATGGTAATCACTTTTCCAGTATAAACTCTTTGTTATTACAACTAAATAACAGAAAAAAACTATACAGTGATCCCCCGCCTATCGCGGAAGATGCGTTCCAGACCCATGAGTGATAGGTGAAAATCCGCGATATAGAAAGACCATATAAACATTTTTAATAGTTTAAGCCTTAAAGTATGCTTTAAACACATGTAAACTTATTAAAACAACACATATGATATGTGGAGGTCGGGCTAAGGATATGAGTAACATAAAAATAATAATAATAATATGTAATGTGTGTGTGTGTGTGTGTATATATATATACAATCCGCGAAATAGTGGGGGCGCGGTGTCACGATCCGGAAATACTGGAGACGGCGATCGTGCGGGAAACAGGCAAGGGAAACCAGGTACGGGGAATAACGGGGTTTTATTAAAGTAACGGGGACTAGGGAGCATCGGACAGGGACTAACAATCATCCACAATGACGGACAAGGGTAACAGGCAAGACCAGGACTTAAAACAGGACAAGACTAAGCAAAGTAATCAGACAAGGCTGGAAACAATCAGGGACGCACACGCGGGTAATCAGGGGGCGTGGCACACACGAGGAGCCGACGAGCCGGGCCATGACACGCGGTAGCTGAACCGCGATATAGCGGAGAATCACTGTACTGCAATTGCTAATATAATATTGATAATATAGGGAAAAAATAGCTAAATCACAATTATGATCCTTCTCAAGGTGTACCAGCTGGGGTTGGAGGAGCTGGAGTCCCAGGAGCCATACCAGGAGTGATACCAGGAGTGGTACCAGGAGCAATACCAGGAGTGATACCAGGAGTGGTACCAGGAACAATACCAGGAGCAGTACCGGGAGCAATACCAGGATTAATACCAGGATTAATACCAGGAGGTGCTGGAGATACAGTAACTCTAATGTCTGTTTTTTTCTTGATTTGAAAAATGAGGACTGTCTGAAAAGGAAGGTGCTGTTTTTTACCTTGCAGTGTACCCAGCTGGTGTTAAACCGCCAAAACCCGGTAATCACTTTTCCCATATAAACTTGTTTAGCACAACAATAGAAATTTGCCATTACAACCAAATAATAGAAAAAAACTATATTGCAAATGCTAGTATATTATAGCTATAATATATTGCCATAATTGTTAAATCACAATTGTGATCCTTCTCAAGGTGTACCAGCTGGGGTTGGAGGAGCTGGAGTCCCAGGAGCAATACCAGGAGTGATACCAGGAGTGGTACCAGGAACAATACCAGGAGCAGTACCAGGAGCCATACCAGGAGCAGTACCAGGAGCGGTACCAGGAGGTGCTGGAGGTACAGTCATGTGAAAAAGAAAGTACACCCTCTTTCAGTTTCATGGCTTTACATATAAGGGCACAATAGAAAAAAATCATCTGGTTCTTCCCAGGAACCTCTTCCTGGGAACCTCTTCCTTTAGCTCTTGGGTTTTTTACTATTTCTCTGAGCATTTCATGGTCTGATGTTGGGGATGAATTTGCTGGTACATCCACTCCTGGGAAGACTGGCAGTATAGAATGTTTTCCACTTGTGAATAATCTTTTTCACTGTGGAATGATGGACTTCAAATTGTTTGTAAATGGCCTTATAACCATTCCCAGATTGAAGATCAGCAACAATTGCTTCTCTAACATCATTGCTGATGTCTTTCCTCCTTGGCATCGTGTTAACAGACACCTGATTGATCCAGACCATCAAACTGCTTTTATAGAGGTGGTCACACTTGCTAATGAACAATTAACCAAATGCATTTGATTAGCAGCACCTGGCTGCTACTTACCCTCATAATTCCTCTGGAAGCAGTAAGGGGGGTACTTAATTTTTCACATACTGCACCTGCATTCTGGCTTAGTATTTGTCAAATAAATAATGACACGGTGTAATATGTCATGTGTTGCTGTTTATCTGAAGTTGTATTTACCTAATATTAAAACCTGCTAAGGGTCAGGTGATTTTTTTATTACGTCCTGATACAGGAAACATTAGAATTGAAAGAGCTTGTTTTTTCTTTTTCACATGACCGTACACATTAAGCCTAAGAAAAATCACTTCATCTGAACAGTGAGGTGCTGTTTTTTGTCTTGCAGTGTATCCAGCAGGTGTTAAACCACCGAAATATGGTAAGACGTCCCATTCTCAACGGATCATGACGCTTCCTGTGAGAGGCTTCCTGTGAGACTGCCTTTATGACGCTGATGTGTTCTGTCTTCTGTGTAGGAGTACCTGGGGCAGCAGGGGTGGCTGTTTCTGGTGCAACACCGGGGGCGATTGGGGGTCCGTCTGTGGGGGTAGCCGGGATTGTCCCGGGGGGCACCGGCCTTCCTCTTGTGCCCGCTGTAAAACCAGGTATTTTATACTAGTTAACTTGTCTGGATTTAATACCGCACATGTACATCGAGCTTGTGGGCTTTCATTACAAAAGGCCTTGAAGTGACGCTGAAAAGCATTAACCTGGAAGGATTTCCTTAGGACAAATGGACTATGAACTCAGATTATGAGCTTCACTCACACTGAAACCTGTGAAATCTAGCTTTTGTTTTTGATGTCTGTTCTCACAAGGGTCTCGTTGATAGCATCGCTCTTGAAAGCCTTGATTTTTTTAGGTGCATTTTCTTTTTCTCCATGTTTAATTCTTCAGCGACTGGGCTTCCGGAATTTGCTCGGTTCAGATTGGCACGCTGCTTCTATAAAGGCTGTGATGTGAATCCATGTTTATTATGTTACTCTTAGGTGTCTTAGTGCCTTTCGACCTTCTTCTCTCTGATCATCTCATCCTGTTTTGACAGCCAAGGATCTGATTTCAGCACCAGGTGGCACGCAGGTCCCAGGTACCTACCACGATCGCTGCCCCAAACTGAACACGACACAGATCCTCCCGCAGTTGCAGACTTACAGGCTTGGCCTCTGTGCTCTTAAAAACTTTTATTAAGGTTAAACTGTAACAGACAGATGTCTTGGAAAACTGATGGATGAAAGGGATTGAGTTCTCGTTTCTTTAAACGGCCTCAAACACGACATCCGGCAGTTTTACGGTCTTCCACAAATGAGAAGTTTCCACCATTGATTGGTTGTCTCCTGCTTGCTTCCATGGATTTTAGGGAACATTCTAGGGAAAGCTTGGTGCAACATGTAGGATTAGCATTCGCAGATCATATAGCATGGGGAGTTTTCCATCAGTGTCTGGGCTGGTAATTGTGCAGCGTGCCCGGACTTAGCTTTCTAACGACGGTTCTGCAAGCTGCTCTGTGCTACACATGTAGGAAGCCACAGCTGCCTCCAGACTCCCCTCACTCTACTCAGACCACCTTGTAAGACCCGCCCCCTTCAGTCATTCCTGTGGCATGCTGGATTTTCGGACTCCCATCCAGGTCTATAGGCTGGTACTGGTTGAAGGTGCTGGACCCTGCAGTTGCTAGAAGCTCCTCTTGCGATCGTATCATAGTGGGCAGACACTGCCTTCATATACTCACAGCACCTCCAAAGAGGGTTGAAATCTGTTGTCTTTTGGCAGGAGCGGTGGCTAGTGTCACAACTGGCAAGGCCCTTGTACCCAGTAAGACCTGTCATGCTGCATGTACTGTGCTGACAAACGTTCTGTGGGTGTCATACCCCCCTGTCCAACCCCATCTCCCGAAACTGCCAAGGATGTCTAGCAGAACCTCACTAACCTCATTGTCTGTCACTCGCACCCAACCCCCGCAGCCAAAAATCCCAGTCTCCTGTTTCTGCTTCCCATGCTTTCGGCTGCCATCTTGGGTGATGATGCTCCCGCACCACAGAGTATAGGGGCAAATAGAAGTTATCCCCCCCCCCGCATCAGCAGACCGGCTCACTCTCGTTCCATAGAGTAATGTTTCCCAGTCCGGTCCTGGGGTACCCACAGTCTGTCCATGGGCGTGTTCTTTCCTGGCTCTGCAATGACCCAATTGAGCCATAGAGTTAGCCAGCCATAGCACAATGTGCAGCTGGTCATCAGAGACTTTGCTCAGTATTTTTCTGTCTGTTGCAGGTGGTGCCGGAGGAGTTGCAGGTATTTGAATATGCTGTGCGCTGTGTATCTCTGACTGCACGTATTACACGAATCACACAGATCCCTCTCATCATTTTCAGTTGATACTGTAAGAAAATTTTCCCGTGTATGTTCTGCTTACAAGTGCTGAGCAACCTGGTAGTACAGTCTGTGTTACTCTGAGGGATCAGATATCACTATTGACAGTAATTAGACATTTATCGTGGTAACCTCTGTGCTTGTTATTACGGTAGGTGCTGGGGTTGTTCAGCCATGCGGTACGTGACTTTGTATCTAGTTTTTTTTGGCATTGCTGTTTGGGTTGGGGGTGGCATATATTGGGGGCAGGATTATCACACTGAAATAGGACTTAAATCTGCGTTAAATTCCCAGCGGCAAACTGTAACAAATTACAGAAACAGAGTTAATGATATTTCCTCACCATGTCAGTGTGTGGAAATTTTTATTTCAGCAGAGTCCCTTTAAAACTGAGACTGACAGTAAAAGCACACCAAAAACGTGTTTGTTCATACACCGAGGCACAATTGTGGTATTTTAATTAAGGCATCTTATTCCAAACTCTTCTTTTTTACAGCTGGAACAGGTGTCGGTGAGTAGACAATTTTCTTCGTGTAAAATTCACTGGATTCCCTGTCCTGATTTAACACTGAATGCGTGTCAGAAACATTCTCCTTTTTTGTTGAACTCAGTCACCTCTTTAAAGACTTGGGACACCTTTAAAGAAAAATCACAGTAACAATATAGGTATTTTCCAGTGCTGTAGTGCATTCATGCTTTGTACAGACAGTACTGGTGTGGTGGCGCCCACTAATGGAGCAAAGACGAATCTCCACCTTTTTAATTTTAAACCGGCGGTCCATTCGGCTTTGTGCCATGCTTAGGGGTTATTTCACTAATCTGGAACAGCATCGTACAAGGGAGCATTTCATGGCTCTTTCATTCCCACAGCTCACTAACCATAATCACTGGTGAGACGTGTGTTACTTTGTGTGTGGAGTCTATCTTTATTTGTCATTTTATTTTACTTCCAGTTGGTGCAGCACATCAACAACCAGGTGCAGGTGAGTAGCCAGTTTCAGTCAATTCCTGCCCTGAAAAATGTGTATATATGGTACATTATTATATTTGTACACCTGTTCTAGAGCAGTTTTTTGTTATGCCGTGTTTACTTTTTTGCCAACAGAGCTTATCTTGCAACTGTTCTTAAATGGACAAGATGCAGTACAAATGCAATATGGCGTTATCACTAACGGCAGTTTTATAAAGTACTGTGCAAAAGTCAAAGAAAATGATGTTGAAATGATCTTAATGCTGATGTACAACTATGATATTATGTCATCTTAACCGTTTGAAAACCTCTCCTTAAGTCATCCCAGTGATCGTAGCGACCATCCAATACATCCATGTATTTGTTTGACATGATGACTAGCATGCCACATATGGCTAATCAATACCTCATTGAGTTTTAAAACTAATTTAATTTAAGTGAGCGGAGGTTAAATTTAATGAATACGTGGAATGACTGAGGTGGATGCTCTTCCAGCCGTCCAATAAGATATCAGTAACTTCGTGGAGAAGAGAAGAAATCCGTGTTAGTGTTTATTGTGTTACTCTTCATTTGCATGTTTTGTAATGTTAAATTGTGGGGGTTTTCTGAGCAAAAATACATAGATAAGTGGCTTTAAACATTTTATTTGACTGCCTAAGACTTCTCCACAGTACTGCACACTTCAGGTAATTAACACAGGCGTAGATGACGTAAAGTCACTAACGCCATTTAAACATGTTTGTACCGTTGTAAATCAGGGCTGGATTATTTAACTCTACCGCCATCTGCTGGGTCACAGAGGGTACAGTCTTTTCTCTTGGGTTTTGTGGCACTGACCAAAGCTGATTCCAAAGTCGTCTGTTGCAGGAAATGTACATTTATAATTAATCTGTTCATTATAATAAAGTTATCTACAACATGGAAACTGGATATAATGCTATGACTAAAAACAAAAATGGCTTTCAAATACCAGATACACTGAAATGCTTAATTTAATCAGTTTCAGAAAAAATGTATACATGATTTCATTGGTTGGGGTAATTTAAAACGTTAATCAAAGTCTATACAGAAAAGGCAAGATGTGAAATGTTGACATTTTCGTGGTCAGACAGCATGTCTTACCAAATCTCTGCCACACGAGGGTGCCAGATTCCTTTATATTTAGCTGAACGTGTGAATTTTCAGTTTTCGGACTGTAATTACGATCATAGTTATATTTAATTTTGATCTACAGGTGTTCCTGCTGGTAAACCTCCAAAACCAGGTAATATCTCAATTGGTAAATGAATTCAATTTCATGCAATACTGAATATTTTACACATCCAGTCAGTCCCCTCTGACGAAGATTAGCTTTAATTCCCCGTTTAATTTTGCTATCAAGATTGCACAATTTACATCTAGGAGCAGATGGGGCCATTTGTTGTGCTGCTGAAATGTTAATGAAGGCTCTTCACCGCGAATTTTACGGGAAATTACAGAACAAATGATTATTGATATCTTTTACTTTTTTCGACAGGAAGAGGAGGGTGGAGTTACGATTAGATTACGTTTATGATCATGCGGTTTAATCGAATAAACCCAGACATACTTGGTAGCAGCAAGATCCGAAGGACATTTTATATTTGGAAAATACCTTAAGTGACATTGATTTAGAGGTTGTTTGGATAAATTCACGCCTTATTGTCTAAGCGGCGGGAAAGGTAGCGCCGACTGCAGAGAGAAGGGTCCAGCTGCAGACGCCTGTAGAGTGCAGCTCCACCGGAAATATGTCACCGCTACAGGAAACACATGATCTCAACTCTGTGTTACAGCGAATAAATCCTAACCTTAACCTTAACCCTAACCTTAACCCTAATCCTAACCGGAGCTCCACTTTACGTCCTTAAAGATCACGTGTTTCCTGTAGAGGTGACGTATTTCCGGTGGAGCTCCACTCTACAGGTGTCTGCAGCTAGACTCTCTTGGGACTGCAGATGGACACATTTCCGCTTTAGTTGCCATGACAACAGAGATCCACGTCAAACTCGTCCGTCCATAGCGAGCCAATCTGCCGAACGCGGGTTCCTGTTACCGTCACTCCTCCATGTGATGAGTCCCCTGCTTCAGCTGACCTTTGCTCTCTCCTTGCAGGTCTTGGTACATATCCCTATGGTTATGGAAGTAAGTGGCTGACATCACGGCTGTCCAGGACAGCGTACTGCTGCCATTATGCCAGACATTCCACATTAGGCATACTGATGGCAGGGAGGCGGATAAGAGACAGCTGGAAAGGGGGGTTCTGGCTAGGCTTGGACGATATTATGTTATTATCGCGGTATAGGCCTCTCCCCATTCCAGCTTTGCAAATTCTATCTCAAAATACACAAATATCCTTGCTGTTAAAAATACCATCAAAATACCACATATAATATCTAGACTGTATTAAATCATACTTTGCCAGAGCCTAGTGCTGATTGAAGGAGGTGGTAAAACTTCTTGTCGGCTAACTTCACCGCCATACTGAATAGCAGAACGATAGACTTCCGGAATGTGGCGCGTCAGGGAGCCACTGTCAACTTCCGGGAGACTCCCGGAACTTCCAGGAGAGGTGGGACGTCTGTCACAGGCAGGGGTGCACTTATCTGGTACTCAAGTATGCCTTCATCTTTAAAAGTGATACCCGCAAATTATCGTGCATTTTAACCTTTATATGATAATTTGTACTTTTTTTTTCTACATTCGCGGTATAAAGGTTAAAATGCACGATAATTTCTTGTCATATCAGCACAAATGCAAATAAAATGCATACGCATTTGCAGTGTTACAACGATTGATTGCCTCACGTATTGCTTTTAAAGGTGAATGTCTACTTGTGCACCAGTTACGTGCCTCCCTGGTTACAGACAGGGTGACCAGATATTCCATGTCAGAGAGGACGCTTACAGCTATTTCAGCTTTTACAAACTACTTTAAAACTGAACGGCTGTGCTTGGCTAAATAGTTCAGGTCTTGTACTCTGTCTGGTTTGTTTCCTTGATTGAAAGACCCATCCAGCTGTTTCATATTAGCATTAGTGACACATGCATGATTATAGAGGACTGACCAATCAGCAAACAGCACAAACTCAAATTAACATAGAGCAGAACGCTAGCGGGACATTGTTATCGGGGCTCAGTGTTTCTCGGTGTCTTTTTCTCTCAGTTCCTTACACTGGAGTTGCAGGAGCTGCAGGCGCGCTCCCTGGTGCCAGACCTCTGACAGCACCAGGTACCCACCTTAACCTGCACATCATTCAATATCTCCCTCTCAAAAAGCTGTAACATGTATCTGGCTCTTGTGCCAGTACTGAATCCACAAATGAACCCACTTTTAATAGTCTGTGTCTATCATGTGTCAGGCAATACTGAAAGCTTGCATTGGTGTGTATGTCTATATTTGTGGGTGTCTTGGGGTGCATGTCCTGGTCCATGGGGGAGGGGGGGGTTGTGCTTTGCTCTTCCTTCTCAGTGCCCCTGACATAACACCACCATGGTGTCAGTTGGCCCGGAAATGCCACAGATCCCACCTTCCTGCCTGTGGATGAACTTTTTTTCCTGTTGCACACAGAAGTCGTTCCAGGATTGCAATTTAGACCTTTATCAGGGCGGAAATGGCAGAGCGATGAAAATGATAAAAACCGTTGAGACCGCCCTGCGTTCTGGTCATTGGGCTTTCGTTTCCCTCTCATCAGGGTCACGTGACCTGCTGTATCACAGGCTTGACTAACCCAGTGTGTGATCTTGTAGGTGTAGGATATCCGTCAGGTCTGGCGATTGGAGCTGGTAAACCACCAAAACCAGGTAAAAGATGCTGTCTGGAACATGGGAACGCAGCACACTCTGCGTCCTCAGGAATTCGGAAAGACTATACACTATGTATCCTGAGGAACGCGTAAATACACAGCACACCCAATGTATAGAGGAACCCATGCAACTGGCATTTCAGTAAAAATGCAAAACGGTTAACGGCGTTGGAAAGACACAAATGAGCTGCAGCATAAACAGCGGCACAGATAACATCAGGATTAGTCGCCACGTTTCTCGCGCAGAGCGCCGTGAGGTCGCGTTGGGGGGGTGTGGGATTGGACCTGGGATGCTGAGCCTCAAAGTAATCTCAGCCTGCCAGCCTCCCGGTCTCTCTCTCTCTCTCTCTCTCTCTCTCTCTCCCACCCTCTCATCTGTTCGTCTCTCTCATGTCTCCCTTCATCTCACAGGCTACGGTTCTCTGTCCACTGGATACCAGCCAGGTGAGAAAACGGGACCCAGTTATTCGAGATTTATTTAAACTCGTCCTTTCTAAGCCTAACCCTGCGGATGGTTTTAGGTAGATAAGCACTTATGGCAAAATTCAAAAGCTCACCACAAAACAAACATACATTATATATATATATATATATATATATATATATATATATATATATATATATATATATATATATATAAAAATAAGGGTGGGATGTGTTTCCTGTCAGAAAAGGCCTGTAACCCATCCGGTGGGTAACAAAAGGCTCAGAGGAGACGGTGGATAGCATTCAGACCTTTTAAACTGACAGACTTTTAAAACTAACTAATCATTCATCTGCCAATGATGATAACTCAGTAAGCCTTTAAACTATATATTTGTTATAAAGTTATAACAAAAGACCAAGATTCATTTCTTGCCCCTGTTCCCATGCATTCACAATCTCAACAGGACTGTTTGTCCTTATGATATGATACGAACATTTAATATTTTGGAATATTTACTGCAATATAAAGCTTTGAAATAATCGGCACACGATTTAACTCTGATTAAATCATTCAGTGAAAAGGCAAGACAGTGTTTAGGTTTTAAATGATCTGTGCTTATCTTGGCATCTTCAGTAAAAATGGAAAAGGCCCCTCCCTGTCTGTCTTTCTGCCTAGTTCTCCATGGGGGTCAGCAGAAACCCTAGATGTACAGCTGTACTTCACTGGCTTACCCTGTCACACAAACACACGTAGACCAATGTACTTGCCAAGACGCTGGTAGCAAGAGTTACTGTGATTGGTGGGATAGTGCCTGAGGATATGATGTAGCTGCTTCACAGTCAGGAGGAAGTGTGTTTAGATGCAACGCTATCTCTGAACTAGGTTACAATCAGGAGTTATCCTGAACATGCTTGGTTCGGTTCAGTTTTCTGGCTCACTTTTCCAGTTCAGTTTTATAGCTCGCTTTTCCGGTTTGCTTTTCCGGTTCAGTTTTCTGGCTCGCTTTTCCAGTTTACTTTTCCGGCACCCTCTTCTGGCTCATTTTTCCGGTTCAGTTTTCTGGCTCACTTTTCTGGTTTACTTTTCCGGCACGCTCTTCTGGCTTGCTTTTCCGGCTCACTTTTCCGGTTCAGTTTTCTGGCTCGCTTTTCTGGTTTACTTTTCCGGCATGCTCTTCTGGCTTGCTTTTCCGGCTCACTTTTCCGGTTCAGTTTTCTGGCTCGCTTTTCCGGTTTACTTTTCCGGCTCACTTTTCCAGTTCAGTTTTCTGGCTCGCTTTTCTGGTTTACTTTTCCGGCATGCTCTTCTGGCTTGCTTTTCCGGCTCACTTTTCCGGCTCGCTTTTCCGGTTCAGTTTTCTGGCTCGCTTTTCCGGTTTACTTTTCCGGCTCACTTTTCCGGTTCAGTTTTCTGGCTCGCTTTTCCGGTTTACTTTTCTGGCTCGCTTTTCCGGTTCAGTTTTCTGGCTCGCTTTTCCAGTTTACTTTTCCGGCACGCTCTTCCGGTTTACTTTTCCGGCTCACTTTTGCTCATATCATGCATTTATCTCTTGCAGGTGCCCTTGGTGCCGGTGGTTTCCAGCAGCCTCTCCCAGGTACGGTGCTCCGTCCTTTAAGAAGCAAACTCAAAACAGAATTAAACTGAAAGAAAAAAACGCTGGTGCAACAGACTGGTGATTTAAAGATGTGATCAGAAAACATGTCAGCAGAATTGGGAGGGAGGGGCAGTCTTACTCTGAAATACATGAACAGATCTCAGGAATTAGGGTATAATATAAAAAGCAGCTTGTTATCTAAAGCACATGAGGAATTCATCTCTTTTGGGAATAGCAGTTGATTATGAACATGTAGTACATGTGTTTCTTTCCCCAGGGGGCACGGTTTTCCATTGTGAACAGCTGGGGAATGTTCACAGAAGTGAGGGGTGATTTTCTAGCTGTGCCCCCTCGTTCTGGCTTTAGGACGGCTGGGTTAGGCAGACAGTGCCACCAGACCCTTTATTAGGATGATATTGTCACTGGTTCAGTTTCTGTGGCCAGCAAAGTGCTTCCATCGTCGGGCCGTGGAGGAGGGGGCCCTTAGCCCACATCGCTCCATGGACTGGCTGAGCCTGCTTTCTCATTTGCATGTGCTTTAGATAAAAGCATCGAGGTGGCAAACCGGATCCACGGAGAGCCGCTGTGGGTGTGGCTTTTTGGGATGGCCTCTCAATCAGCCAATAACAGCCGGTCTCCAGGACGGGAGTTGAGAACCACTGCTTTATTATTGGCTGACTTAATGATCGCCCGAAGAACCCACACCCACTGCTGCTGTGCTCTCTCCGTAACTCTACGACGAATTTCGGTTTTGTACATGAATGTGCCTGTAGACACAAAATTTTTTCCTTTACTTTCATGTTTGGGTTCCAACGTTCTGATTCAGTAGCTGGGCTTGACCTCACAAGAAGACCAATAACCTGTAGCGCCAAGCAGAGCACTGACACAGCGCTATTCCTCACGTCCACAGACCTTTACATACTTTCCACTGAAACCTGTGTCATAACGCAATGCATGTTCCCAATGTCCACCAGGGGGCAGAACTGAAATTGTTGCTACATTCAAGAAGCTCCTTGTTCCTTTTGTACTGTGTGATTATGATAGTAAACATTAGGTTCTGGTAGTGGGCTGCCTGTACTGCAGACTGTGAATGTGCGTGTGTGTCTACCACTTCCTAGTAGACTGCCCTTAGCACGTTAATAGCATTAGCATCCTGTTAGCTTTCATCAGGTAACAGAACATTTCTCCTTCTGTAGGATACGGAGTTGGTGGGCCTGCACTCGCAGCACAACAAGGTGAGCACAGTGCACCCACACCTGCTCCAGACGTGCATAGAACCATTACTGCTGTAACAGTGTCCACACCTGAGGTTGCGTTAACCGAATATTTTCAATAACTGAATGAATAATTTTAACAATGATGGAAAAATCTGACGACTGTCCATCATTTTGAGAGATTAGAACACGATCGACTGTCATTAAGTCACATCCCTGTGCATATCAGCTATCGCCTAGTCATGTCTGTGACCTCACACAGAGGTGGGGACTAGAGTTTGCGGCTCAGACTTCACTCCAAATTATTGACAGTGACTCATGAACAATAAGAGTCTTTGAGGCTCTGTTGACATTCTTACACACGTGAAGCACTGAATGTACAACACTCCCCAAACAGTAAAGGCATTAAACACATCAGGATGTGCTGCTGTGCAGAGCATTATCAACAAACAACATGTTTCTTCTGTTTTGCTACTAGTACAAATTGCAGAGCCGATCTGACAAAGAGCGGGATATTCTGAGGTTTATTTTACATTAGAAGGTACCGCTTAGAAACAGGCATCACTTGAGCTGTGTTGTAAATTACAGACGCTCCTCTAATTACGAATGAGATGCGTTCAGAGCGGCCCTTCATAACTTGAAATGTTCATAAGTCATCATTCAGCATCATTTTAAGGGTATACGCAAGTGCAAAGAACTAAGATGTTGGGAGTTCGCACCCAAAGACACCATTTCGTTTCTGACATTCCCTTCCAAGTCAAGCTGCATTTTCTTACAACTTAAAAGTCCCTGGACCCCATCATTGGCATGTCATGCTGTCTTAAACCATTCAGAGTTCAGTCACGCATTCCGATATAAAGGCTTTTAATTAAGTAAAAACATAAAGCCAGCAAATAATTTGACTGAACAGTAATATCACTGACCGCCCTCCCGTAACTAAACGAGCAGCATGACTG
Source organism: Brienomyrus brachyistius (assembly GCF_023856365.1). Taxonomy (NCBI): domain Eukaryota; kingdom Metazoa; phylum Chordata; class Actinopteri; order Osteoglossiformes; family Mormyridae; genus Brienomyrus; species Brienomyrus brachyistius. Next base: position 757,741 of record NW_026042360.1, on the reverse strand, counting down.
CACACATTATTTTAACTTTTTAACTTGCAGTGTTACTTACATAATCATTTATTTAATTATGTAACGAGCACACGAGCTGAGAGACAGATCAATTTTATCCATTAATTTGAGCCGCTGCTTTAGAACTATGTGTAAAAATGAAAATCCAGATTTGCTATAAACATGCATTTACGTTAGCAGCACGACAAGCGGGGTCTGGGTTCTACTCATTCATTAGCCAGTCACATGACTGTGACATAGTTGGGGGTGGAGTCTGGCCTGGTTTGGCCTGACTCCAGAGCAGGGCCAGTCTGACACGCTTTCAGCAAAGCAATTTGTGCATGTGCATACAGTCGGGAACTGATGCCAAAATTCCCTGCGATGGATGTCTTCATCATAATGTTATTTTTGAGAAAGTATTAGTTTAAAATCTACATTAGAAAAGTACTTAGGTTCTTACAAATAAGTTATTGCTTCAGAAGCATTTGAAATAGCGATTACTTTGAAAACGTATATTAACCTAAGGAACTGTGGGACATGCAGTTTTTGAACTGCTCAAGTGCTGAGTATCAGTTACTAATCGAAAAAACATATAGGCTGTTAAATTTTTGATAACTGGTAACTTCAAATTGGAACCACTATGGAGTGTTGAGACCAGACTCGGACTTTTGGGAACATCTGACCTCACCTGCATGAAAGTGCTGGGAAAGAGACAGAAGTAGCGGAACAAAAATTGAACAATTGGAATTTTGTTTTGTACCTCAATTACATTTAATGCATTAACACTTTTTGCTTGCATCTCCATATTTCTGCATAAATAAGAAAGTTTGATTGATCGATAACCGATATGTCTTATCATTGAAAAATGAAAATGATGGATAATAATTGATTATGAAAGAATTTTTACGATTGTGTAAAAATGATCAAAATGATGGGCACCAAGATAATCTAACGAGACCAGGGTCCATGTCTCAATGGTTCCAGAGTCCTGCTTATCTTCACGTGTGCTGTGGATATTTCTAGGTTTATCGTAGTCTTGCAGTGGGTCTCAGGGGCTGGATTTTGAGTTTTGATAATGAGATTTTGATATGCAACATGTTTGTTCCTTTCACTTCCCTTCCCAGCCAAAGCAGCCAAGTATGGAAGCCTCCAGGGATTTCTGGGCGGAGGTCTGGGAGGTAGGAGCCCCACGGCCGCCACCGGCACCCTGCCGGCCGAGGATCGCTGTGTGTCGTTACTTACAGAGGGTAGATAAAAAGCAGGGGGCAGGAAGCAGCTTCAGGATGAACTGCCGCCCGTCTCAGGCCCTGGGCCTCGAGTCGCCCTCCTCTCCCCTCGAGTGGAAAGTTCACGTATCGGAATGTGGAGATAGTTATGTGTGGACCAGCTAATGTTCCTCCCTGGAGCACATTGCTCAGATTTCCCATAATAATGGTCCAGCCCTTCACCGAAACAGGAAATGCCACCAAAATAAATTGAAAATGCGTCTTTATCTGGTGCTTAACCCCATAAAATGTTAAGCCTGAATGCAGGAATAGCAAAAGCCAAGGGACTGATCTCTGACACGGCCTCGGATATTTTGTTTTGCCATGTTTAGCCGTGGTTTGATATGAATCCTGGGAAGCCTTATTATATAACCTTATTACACGAGACTGCGACCGACACATATTGGTATTTTCAAGCTGCTTTAATTGTGTGACACAAACCAAGCGTCTGCGTTAAAATCGGCCGTGACGAGATCTGACCGGCCTGTGATGTCACACCCGTCCCGGGGTCCCCCTCTCTGTCTTCCAGGCACTGGTGGATGCCAGGGCAAATACTGTGGGAAAAAAAAGAAGTAAAGAACCTCTGAAGACATGAAGTGACCTCAAGAATCCATGGTGCTACTGCCTGATGTAGAATGTACATGTTTATATATTACCAAATAAGTCCCTCTTCAAGTACAAATCTGTAACTCTGTTTTGTACACATTGGACTATAGGTTTCTGTCTCTTAACAAGTCCAGTAAAAAAAAAAAAAGCCAGAAGAAACCTAGATGTTCAGACAAAAAAATGTGACAGAATGTTTGAGAAGTTAAACAAACAGCGTGCCTTACACACAATGTTTATTTTCATAGCAGCCTGCCGCCATTCGTACCTGTAATCGCTGCATTTTCAAGACATGCTTCGTTCCGTTTTAAGTCATTTGTCCATTGTTTTTTTGTTTTGTTTATTGGCTACGTTCATTGGTGCTCTCAGTACTTCTAGTACTATCCATTGTGTTCAGCAGAATCGGCGCCTTGTTATTAATAACATAATCAGATTTTACTGCTGAGATCAGGTGATTTTGTTTTTTTACACAATATGCAGCTTTCTGTTGTGTTTTAGAAAACAAACATTTGCAGTGTATCCTGTGGGAATAAAAATAGTGTCTCTCTTTAATTGTAATAATGCACTTAAAATTGAAAAGTAGACTGACATCCGGTGCATCAAAAGGCCGAGCTGGTGAGAGCTGCCAGGGGACCCGGGGAGACTCTGCCTTATGAAACACAGCTGTAGGGTTTTTTCCTCTTGAGAGGGTGTTAGGGTTAGTGACGCATTTGGTGATGCACCTGACTGACCCCCCCCCCCACCCCAAAGAAAAAGAGATGACAAGTCTCCAGCTCAGAGGCACATGGCCAGCAGTCCTCAGGCTTGAAGGGCTACCGTGCAGAGAGACGCCTGCTGGCCATGCTGTGGTCCTCAGTTAAATAAGCTTCAGTAACACATTCAGCCCAAGTTTTTACAAAATAAAATGTCTTATGTAATAGTGGGATTTAAAAAGCAGAATTTAAGGGAAAATAGCATGAGTTGGAATGTACATGATGTATGTATGAAGAATTTAGAGTTATTTCCTGCCCTCATAAATGGGGATTAGGTGCTTTTAATAGTCATCCGTGATTTATTTTATTTTTTTGTTGTTCACGTACAATTACTAATGAAAACTGATGAATAGTAAATCAGTAATTACTTGTTTTGCACCGTTCCTAACTTGACTTTTACAACTTTATAAACAAATTATGTTATACATTTTTTTCTGCATTGCCTGTGCTTTTTAGTCACTGTGAAAAAAAAATGTAAAGTATACCTTTGTTCGTTGTTGGTGTAATTTCTCCATCGCTGTTCCGTCCATGTTTGTAGTCCGAGGATGACCGTAAAACGAGGCGCGTGGCTATAATATCCCCGCTCTGTGCCGTTTCCATAACTTGGAGGTCACCCTTCACGAAGATGGCGAGTAGTAAAGAGCATCTGCTTCGGATATTTTATTCAGTGCTGCATTTGGACTGTCTTTGAGCCCTGCCAGACCTCTTATTATCTACCAGGGGGTTTATTCTTATTTAAAGGGGGTAACCTGGGGGGGACGGGTGGAGGGTATTGCACTTTTGCCACGACGCATATTTGAATACGTCCTGGACATCCCGATCTTATAATTGCTTCAGTAAATAAAACAATAAACTTTTAATACTTAAACTGAATGGACCTTGCGTGTTTATTGTGAGGGTGTGTACAGCTGACACGGTCTCCATGCACAATGTCAGTCACACTTGCTTTATAAAGACACCAGGCTCTACTCTACCGCGAACATCGCCTTCGGGCGCGTCTCCCTACTGCGTGAACGCGCTTCCGTTCCCAGGGAACGCTTTCAGTCGGCCGACTCCGCATTCCCGGCTGCTTTATTTAATCTGGGCCACCCCTTCTAATGACGACAATGTTTTAAATAAATATATATATCCACGGAGGCCAGTGGTCATACGTGCCGGTGCGGTCTGATACGGTCCAGGCGGTCTAGGCTGAAGCTGCAGTGTCTTGGCTACGTCCGTACTGTCGAAAAGCTCCCGGTAGCAAAGTGGATGAGGTTGATGCTGCTTTGCTGCACCTGGAAGGACGAGCGCATGGGAGAGGAGGAAGGTAAGCCCTCGCCCTATGGTCCTGCACGTTGGGGCCACTGGCCGCATTTCCCGGTCGGTGATGCGAGCATCGGGATCGGGGTCGGTGAAACACTCCGAAGGGTCTGGATCGCTTGTGAAATGTGATGCAACATTAGAGGGATGCATTGAACGATGCTGCATCTTAGGGATACAATGAGCGATGGCGCGTATGAATGGATGTTGGACCACACGGCAGGGTGCGTGTTTTGCTGCGGCAGTCCAGGTGGGTGTCATGACGGTGTGTCCGCTGATAAGGGATAGGCGATGCCATTCCTGCAAACATATGACAACTTACGGCTATCGCTGCGAAATCAAGGTCGCAGTGGCCAAACTCGGTGAAGACGCGATGGGTCCTAAAAAATTTATGCGACACGAGTCATGTAATCAGTTCATGATGCGCGTATATGGACGCAACTGCTCTGCTCTATTTTGCACAAGGGTTTTGTTAGTGAGAGAAATGCACACCAGAACAAATTCCTCTGCTTTTTACCATTTGGTCGGTCCATAAAGAATATAAGTCCGTGTCAGATATAATAGATTTTTTTGCCCGGTTAGATGCACTTTATCTGATTGCCAGGTTCGCCTGCAGCTCAGGAAACAGGAGTTAGATTATTTATTACAAGCGTTTCTCTGCTGGCAGGGATACAACCAAACGGGCACTTACATGATTAGACAAAAGTTGCTTTTGAAAGTGAGAAAATGTTAAACGCAGGACGTGTAATCTACGCCCCTCTGAAGTTCACCTTGAAGACGAACGTCCCGCTTGGCATTAAATATCAGCATTGGGACACGGATCATAAGAAATCGGCATGTTAAGCTCCAGTATATCGCCGGTTGGGCTCGCATGGTGGCACACAGAACCTGCGTTGCTGCTTTTGGCCCTTTGAACCGGGCGCTGTGGAGCTCTGGTACTTGGAGACGGCTGCCAGTCATGCTATTTAAATTACTTGGTCGTCAGTGATACGCTTTACATTCTCCTTCGTGCATAGTTAACACCAAATCCAGGAGTATAAATCCACAATTTCTTACCAGTCTGAAGACCCAACGATACGGCTGTAATTAACACTAGAGGCGGCTGCTCTCACGGGCCAGCCTGCGGTACTTTACTCTGGGACAAATAAAAGAATTCCCTTCAAAGTGGACATACAGCGTCTCCAGCTTGCACACGTTTACATTTCGCCTTTTCCCAAAATACAAGCTTCTTACTCGGATATTTATAGAGATGTTTTCTTTTTGGTGTACCCCGCTTATCTCAGTCTCTTTCCTTGTCCCAGGGGCTTAACGGGCAGGGAAACTGAGCATTTTCATGGGGCAGGTTTCCTAGAAAAACAAAAAAATCAGCTGGTCTACAAGCGCAGATAATCGCACAGCTCAGCTTAGGCAGAGTTTGGGGCACGCTGGAAAATAAACACCCCCCCCCAAGCAGAGATCTATTGTTTGTTTAGACACATGTGCCATCAGAAATACAGGGTTTTTCAGTTGAGGGTTCAAAGCCCAAACACACACACACACACCCACACAGTGACGCAAAGACTTGTTAATTACAGTACAGGAAACGCATCCTGGTGTGTGTGTGTTTGGGCTGTCATATCAGAGTATACACTTCGGAAAGATGTGCATGTTTACTGTTCCCATAATAGGGGGGCTATTATCGGATGGTTATGTAAATGAGTCGCACACCTAACATCACTAACAGTGCAGCCGCAGCGCAGCCTGTGGCAGTGGGGTCACGCTGGCATGTCACCTGTGTAGAGCCCGGCCTGGACGTCAGTGACAGCCGGGTGGCTCTGGGCTCCGCTCGTGGGCGTCCTGCACGACGGAGAGCAGCACTGCCCCCACTCTGATCTCACTGCCTCCTTCCCCATGGTTCTTGGCCTGTGAATCTGCTGCCTTCTCCCTTTGCTTCTGATGACGCAGTATTTTATTTATTTATTTATTTATTTATTTATTTACGTGCTCCTCCCGTGTTTCCGTCTGTCCGCAGCCGGTGAGAGCTTGCCCGTGTGTGCAGGATGTCAGCATCGCATCTACGACGAGCAGTATCTGCAGGCCCTCAATACAGACTGGCACACGGTGTGTTTCAGGTGAGTCACATGACCACACGATGATGCTGCAACTGTGTGGATTCCTCCCCCCCCCCCGTCTGCCCCCCCCCGGTCTGGTTCTATGTACTTTATCTGCACATGCAAGCAGAGGTTAGTTTGACCTGGTGTGATCTATGTATTATAAATGCCGATTAGGATGCGTGAGAGGCCTCTCTGGGCGGCCTGGGTTTACCTGCTACCAGCACAGCCTGTTCAGATGAGCCCAAACGAATGTTTTCTGACTGGGATTCCCGGAAATTTTGGAGCTTGATGGTGGACTTCGAGCTGGGGTACTCCCTGCTTCATTGTGCCGAGATTAACATGCCTGGATTATCCCCGCTGATCCCGGACACAATGCGCTCATGTGTCTTACGGCCAGCACGAGGACCGGGCTGCTTGGCCAGCGTCCAGCATGCGCTGCCGGAGCCCTTTTTGTCTCGTGGCGGCGACAGTCCGATTTCGCAGCTGTGTGCGTGGGAGTGAAAGTGAAGAATCGCTCTTGTCACTGACAACTGTTTACAGATTCCCCTTTTCTGAAGTTTCACTTCAGTACATAATTCATGTGCCAATTAGATTAAACTCACAATAAATATCACATTAATAGTCATATATTTTCAGTTTAATCGATAATTGCTGGGACACTGACACCTGTTCTTCACCCCCCCCCCCCCCGGTAGCTGTTACTCCCCCCCTCAGACCTGAGTGTCCATCTGTGTCCCCCCTCCTACCGCCATAATGGAGGCTGACAACCAGATTAGAGATGCTCTTTTCTATCATGTTTTTAATATACATATTTTCTCAGCTTTTTGGTGAATGCTGAATGGGGGTTTCCATGTCGCCTGTCAGGTCACGTGTTCATATACATGTATGAGCGGCCTCCGTCATTTGGGTTCTTGCATCCGCCGTGGAGGTTCTGATGGACAACACTGGACAGAACCTGCCCCATTTGAAGGCTCAGGGCTGAGAATTCCACCAGGGTCATCACTCATTACATTCCCTGGGTCTTGCTCTGGCTGCTGGCAGCATTAGTCATACTTGTTAAGGCCCTTCTGGTAACGGCCTCGCGCGAGCCGTGTTCTGGTAATGACGGGCCGCCCGCCCGCCTGCCTGCCTGCCTGCCTGCCTAGCGGCCTCGCGGCCTCGCGCGAGCCGTGTTCTGGTAATGACGGGCCGCCCGCCTCGCGCGAGCCGTGTTCTGGTAATGACGGGCCGCCCGCCTCGCGCGAGCCGTGTTCTGGTAATGACGGGCCGCCCGCCTCGCGCGAGCCGTGTTCTGGTAATGACGGGCCGCCCGCCTCGCGCGAGCCGTGTTCTGGTAATGACGGGCCGCCCGCCTCGCGCGAGCCGTGTTCTGGTAATGACGGGCCGCCCGCCTCGCGCGAGCCGTGTTCTGGTAATGACGGGCCGCCCGCGAGCCGTGTCCTGGTAATGACGGGCCGCCCGCGAGCCGCGTCCTGGTAATGACGGGCCGCCCGCGAGCCGCGTCCTGGTAATGACGGGCCGCCCGCGAGCCGCGTCCTGGTAATGACGGGCCGCCCGCGAGCCGCGTCCTGGTAATGACGGGCCGCCCGCGAGCCGCGTCCTGGTAATGACGGGCCGCCCGCGAGCCGCGTCCTGGTAATGACGGGCCGCCCGCGAGCCGCGTCCTGGTAATGACGGGCCGCCCGCGAGCCGCGTCCTGGTAATGACGGGCCGCCCGCGAGCCGCGTCCTGGTAATGACGGGCCGCCCGCGAGCCGCGTCCTGGTAATGACGGGCCGCCCGCGAGCCGCGTCCTGGTAATGACGGGCCGCCCGCGAGCCGCGTCCTGGTAATGACGGGCCGCCCGCGAGCCGCGTCCTGGTAATGACGGGCCGCCCGCGAGCCGTGTCCTGGTAATGACGGGCCGCCCGCCTAGCGCGAGCCGTGTCCTGGTAATGACGGGCTGCCTGCCTATGCAGGTTTGCGCCCAACCCAGATGGCCCAGGACAAAACCTGGCTTTGACTCTCAGGACCTTCAGAGAACCAGAACCCTGTTCTTCAGCTCTTCCGCCCCTTGAGAGATCCATGACCTTCTAGCCTCCCCACTGTTGCCCTGGTCCGACCTGCTAATCGCTGCCCCCTATCGGCGTGAATGTCAGTGCAGGATACTACGTGCAGAGTTCCCTTTTCACTGGGAGCCTGTCTGCTCTCCTGCCTCCCATTGCTTCTTAGTCAGAGGGATATTTAAACACAAACCCAGCTTGCTGTAAGTGTTATCATATATGTGATGACTCCTTTGTGATGTTAATACATGCACTTCTAATTTATGGTTAAATGATGTAATGTATCGCTCAACTAATATACCAAATACACCTGTTGGCTCACCAGTGATTTTTAGGTTGTCCTCCCAAAAAGTAATTTTTAGAACCTGCCAGTCTGGCTTTTCCTTTTTTTTTTTTTTTTTGTTGGGGGGGGTCCAGCCTTCCTAAATGTGGGAGTGATGTTTTCCACCCAAATCGGCCTGGTTCATGCTCCCTGAGGGCCCTTCAGGTCCCCTTGCTCGAACCCGTGACTGCTGTGCTGAAAGGGGGTCTGTTCTGGAATAGCAGAGAGGCTGAAAATGAGTTTTTATTCAAAAGCAGATGGGTGTCCTGGGGTTGGGGGGCAACATGCCCTCAGAGATCCACAGCCCACCCAGCCCTCACACTATTGCCCGAGTGCAGATCTGGCTGCTGCCCCCGGGCCTCTTGTGGTGGACTGAAGGGGCCTGGGGAGTGAGTCTGCCAATGGGGGGGTCGGTTATTATGAGCACCACTGGCTGAATACAGATCACAGTGCTAGATGTCTACCGAAATATCATCCTTCCAGCGAGCCAGGACCTGGGATCATGGCCTGTTATCTGTGCCGTTAACTTGGGGAAGAATAGAATTATTAGACTGGGGGAGCTTTGAGCTCTGTGACTGCAGCACTCCGCTCCTTTTGGGTCAGTCACCCACCTGCAGCCCGTTTTCTGCTTTGTCAGGATTTGGTGCCTCTTGGCGCCTGAATGCCCCCCCCACACACACTGATGCTGCAGTTGTCATGCACAATCCAGCCTTGCCGTGCAAAGGACACGTCCTGCGTCATGTGACTGAGCGCTCAGCCTCCGCAAGAGGAAGTCGCCGATGGGACCGTTTCCTCTCTCCCTCTGAGTGTTTCATCACGCAATAAGTTATTGCGAATCAGTAAACGATCCAATATTTTTCCGGGATACCTTGACCTGCCATTTTGTGGATTAATGCTTTTTCCCGCCATGTTAGACTGTCGCGGTTCACCGGCAGGATCGTCGGCACGTTCGGCTTGAAGTCGGTCTTCGCTTCTGCGCCCTGTTATACGTTTGGTTACGTTGCTGACTTTTTTTTTTTACCCAAATAAAAGCAACGTTTCTCGGCATCTAGATGTTTTTTTTTCCGTGGCGGTTTTGTCCATGCTGCGTGGTTCCCGGCGGGTTGTGGGTCTGCGTCCTTAAACATCCCTCCATGGCACAGTGGAGCTGCCATTTCTGGGATTCTGAACCTCTGGGTGAGTTTAAAGCCCCGAATCATGTAGCTTTAGTGGGGTTGGTTCGACGGTGCCGGAATGATCTGGAAACCTCCCTCTCCAATGTTTATTTAAAGCTGCATCTGTCTCCTGGGGCTGGCTGGTCTTGTGATGTCCCTGTGCTCTTGGTTTCCAGTTCCCCGGTACAGCAGTGGTTACCCGTCCTCCGGAAAACTCAAGGCCATGGGAGGGGAGAAGCCGGATTCTCAAGTAGACCGTCTCGTGGGGAGAGGCAATGTGATGGGGAAGCCCCGCCTCCCCTGTCACCAAGGAGACGGCAGGCCCAATGACACTGCGCCGAGAAGAATGGCGCTTTCAGGAGCCGGGAGCCAGAGAAGCAGCTCCAAGCTGGAGCATTCCGGAAGACCGGCCTTTCACCAGAACGGCCAGCGGATGCCCATGTCCAAGCGCCTCCACCACCTGCTCATATATATATATAAATAATGAGAAACCCGGGCCAAATTTGAGAAAGTCAAGGTTCCTGGGTTACAGTGATTGTTGGGGCCCAGCAACAGTCTAAAAGTTCCAGTATAAAGTCCGGACTGGAAAGGATAGATCCATGTTAGCTGTTGCATCTTGACACGTACTGGGGAGTTTGCGTTTCACACGGGGGGGGGGGAGGGCGGAGGCAGTGTCCACATGGATGCTCCTGGCAGCAATGCCACACTTTTTGTGCAATTCAGCAAATTGTTGCGCTAAGTGGGCTTATCTCCCCCTGTACAGAGGTTGCGTCACAGGGCCCAAAACGGCCTCATCCTGTCCGGGGGTGTTGGGCGGGGAGGAGGCGGCGAGGGGAGTTCATGTCATCGGGTCACGGCTGCTCCCAAAGAAGGAAGCAGTGGAGCAGCGTGGGCCCCCACCCCTTGCAGCGGTCCCGCGGCGTGACGCTCTCGCTCTCTCTCTCGCTCTTCCGGCTGTGCCGCCCGCCCTAAATCGAGCGAAGGTTTCCTGGTCGTGCCGAGAAGCGTCTTCGGCTCGGAGGAAGCATGATTCGGAGGAACCGGCTGTTTAGGAGAAAGTAAGTGGCCGTGTCTGGAAGGGCGGCGGAGGAGGGGAGTGGAGGAGATGGCTGGCCGCCTGTCCGTCCCCCTGTCACGGCGTCAGCCGGCTTCACAGTGTGATCCAGGTTTGACTGCTTTTGCAGTGGCCCGGTGCAGTGCTGCGCCTGCGTCCGCGGATGGGAGGCGCCGTTTGTTTCTGAGAACGCACTAATTTGTCTGTTCATTTTTCACAGTTATAGCCTTCCTGTTTTACTGTTCGTGTTTGTGTGGCACCGCTGCCGTTGGCGTGGGGAGGAAGTTGTTTTCAGGATGTGTGTGAGGGAGGGTGTGAGCTCGCGGCTTTGGGAGTGTGCCCCTCTGGGTCCCGGCGCGTGTCACCGTCCGCTGACAAACTTTGTGAGGTGCCGCTGAGCACGAGTCTCTTACTGTTTGGGGACATCCTGGGCATTTCAGCTTCTCTCCGCTGATACAGGCAAATGCAGCTATGAAGATCAGATGGTTAGTCAGCTTGTTGGTCAGATTAATCAGACTGTTTCACGGCACTGATGGAGCGATTTCAACACTTTCTTATTCTGTTCAGTTTCTGAACCAGAAAGCAGCTTAATGTTGCTTTTCCCGTGTGCAGATGTGAAGTACCACAATCACGGCTGCTGAAATCCCTTCAGTCAGACATAGGGAGCAGAAGTGAGGTGTTTGAGTACTGCCGAGTACTGCCGAGTACTACTGAGTACTGCCGAGTACTACTGAGTACTGCCGAGTACTACTGAGTACTGCCCCTCAACTGGCTGCTTGATGCAGGTGCTTTGGTTTCACGTTCGCTTGCTGGGCAGCTGCACATTTCTTTTTTGTTTTGATTTTTTTAATGAAATGCAACCATGTAAACCAAGCCTGATAGGTGGCCAGGTGAAGCATTCATCCAGATCTTTACCCACAATGCCCGTGGGCTTTTCCGCTGCAGGGTGGCTGTGTTGTTGCTGCAAGTTTCTAAGTTTTTAATTTAATTTTTTACATGAAATGCGACGGTTTAAATCAAGATGCACAGCCTGTTGGGGGGTCAGGAGAAGGGTTTACTCATATCTTTACCCACAATGCCTGTGAAAACGTGCTGAGACTGGCTGCATGGCCATGGTCAGGCCTTTCATGCTGAGATTGGGGCTGGGGAGGGCAGGCCAAAGGCTGACAGACTGACCGATGACCACCTCTGAGGAGGCAGAAAGCCAGCCAATGGTTAAACTTATGGATATCAATTAACTTAAATGAAATGGGAGGGAGATTAACTAACTGTGGGTCGATGGAGGGGTCAATAGAGGCCGGAGAGCTGACCGCAGGAGAGGGCCTTGCTGATGGAGCCAGCAAGCCGGGGGGGAGCAGGAGCCATTAGTGCGGTGATGTGTCCGGTCAATGGGTTTCGGTTTGAAGGCACATCTAATGTCCAACCTGCCAAAGTCACAAGGGCATGGACGGAAAGTCGAGCTGCGAAGAGTTAAAACTGTAAGTGATGCAAGCTGGCTGCCACCCGCCCCCCCCCAGGCTAGACCCTCCTACCAGGTGACCAGCTCTGTCCTTTTTGCTGAGGTTCCAGTACAGTGATCTGGGTGACTTGAGTTCCATTTTGAGCCGAAAGTGTTGTTTACCCAACACAGGAAGACAGACTGCTCCGCCCCCCCCCCCCAGCACTCCCCTGTTTATTTACAGTCCCACTGTAGTGTAAACTCTCCTGGGGGGTTATTCTGCTCTGCGGGAATTTGCTGTGGTATTCTCGAGTGGCACAGTTGGAGCGTGTAGCAGCACAGATGACAGCAGCAGACCCACTCAGCCATGGGGGGGGGGGGGTAACTGCCCCCCAGCTCATACCCAGTGGGGCGGAGAATCTGTCCCCCCCCCCAGCCCACACCCAGCGGGGCCTCAGACAGAGGATGAAAACCAGAGTGCACATTAGCTGTTCTGGGGTCAGTTTCTCTTCTGGCAAATCATCGTCTTCCTTCCTCTGAATCACAAAGCGGCCCTGAAGAAAAACAAACATTCCGTTTAGTTTGCGTTCGTCCTTTTGGCCGCACTTACGGGCCCTGGGCTGCGTGTATCTGCAGCGCGGCACGGCAGGAGTTAATGCAGATCAGCTGAGCCCACAGCTCTTACAGCAGCTGCTTCCTGATTGGACACAGTGTCCTGTAGGGAGGGGCCACGTTCAGCTGTGAACTTCCTTTATTCTTTATTTCAGAAGGATGCCTGCCATCGGTCTTTCCCATTCAGCAGTAGGACTGAGGATGTGCGTGAGGTGGGGCGGGGCAGGGTGGGGAGGGGGGGGGGGGCTGTACCACGTGATAGTGATCCTGGCCCATCGTTGTCCTTCTAAAAAAACTCCCCTCATTTCGCTGCCCCTCCTCCTCTGTCATGCATATTAGAAAGGCTCCGCTTATCCAGTGGGATTCTGGGAAAACGAAACAAGAGAAAATCTCCCCACAAAAGCAGTGCTGTTCTACTCCTCGGACCCAGCTGCCTCTCCCCACTCTTACGTGATGGTGCGGTGAAGCAGCATGAAAGCACAGCCAGACTGTATTCCTGTTCTGTCACTCAGAGGACGGTGCTAAGCTCATGATTACTATTCAGCCACAAATCTGTATGGAATTAATCACCCTGGCTGGGAGTGTTTGGACGGAGATGTTACACTGCTGCTGTTGTCTTCTTGTCAGTGATGATCGTGATATCAGCTGTAGATGTTCGTCTGATGGACCCTAAAGCGTCTTTAAGGTGATCTGAATGCTGCTGTCTGCATCACACTGCTGAGCTCAGCAAGCACACTCTGCTTTTTCTTGCCTTTTAAGCACCTCCCTCTCTCTACCCTGAGGACGGCAGCCAAGGACACGGCTTAGGGATGTCAGGGTTAAGGTGTCTCCCTGTGGGCCAGACAGGAAGTGTCGATGGGCTGGAGCAGAGAAATCGCATCTCCCGTGCCCACTGCCAGGTCCTCGAACGTGTGGTCTAAAATGCGGCACACTGAGGTGCAGCTCAGGCCCAGAGCTAGGTGTTGACATGTAGGGGAGGACGCTAGCCTGGAGGCTCCATGTGTTTGGGCACCAGTGAGCATGTGGGAGATCTTGCCTGTCTGTGTAATTGGAGAAAATCCCTCCTGCTCGCTGTACAGTCACAGGGACTGAGCCTTGGGGCCAGGTGGGGTTCCCTAGCGTCAGGAGATTGCAGCCCTCTGGCCAAAGGCTGGGGCGTGCGGGGGCAGGGGTGCAGGACAGCAAAAGTAGCGGCATGACTCTGAATTCGTCATCGTCACGCTCTCTCTGTCGTGAGAGATAAGACCCCTCCCCTCCCCCTTAGCCAGACAGGGCAGAGCTCATTCTCGGCGCCCCCCAGGATTTGTGCTGGCGGCGATACCACATGACAGAGAGACTCCCCTTCACGTCACCAAAAAAACCTCTCGGAAATTAATCTCCCTCTCAGCGTCCCGGCAATTTTTTAATGCTCTTCAGAGTTTTTTGTCTTCCAGCAAACATGCTGACCGGCAGCCTGTCAGTCACTCTTTGTGTGTGTGTGTGAGAGAGAGAGGAGAGAGGGCACTGTCTGGTCCAGGTCCTGACCCCACCCTTCATCGGACAAGGGTGTGTCCTTGTGGCACATGGGCCCTGGCAGATCCTGCCTGACTGGGGGCCCTCGGCGGGAGCGTCAGAGTCCTGAGTGGTCTGTCCAGCGGCGTGATGCAAAGCCCCTCAGCTTCACTGACCTGATGCGTTTAAAGTTTCAGTAGCTCTGCCTGGGATGGGGGGGGGGTCTAAAATTCTATACGCTTCACTGTTCTCTGTCCCCTTGACCCAGTTCTGCTTGCTTCAGCAGATGAGGGTTTATTGTACTGGGGGGGAAGGGAGGTCAATGTGGCCAGCAAACCAGCTCTAGGGGCTTGTGAATGCAAGTGGCAGATGTGAGCTGCCGGACGGATACTGCTGCGATCAACACCATCGATCTGCACAGCCGTGCCTTGGGGGGGGGGGGGGGGGTGGATGGGGGGTGTCATTTATCATAGTCTGTCTCTTGAAAGTCGGAGCCACAGAGGCACCATGCGGTCGAAGGCCTTGGTCCGGAGTTTTAGCGAATCGGCCACAGAGACGCCTACTTCAGTGACCTGCACACCCCCACATATCCGCAGGTCACTCATCGACCAGCTCGCCCTCCAGCGGATGGTGAGATCTCCCATTAAAGGATTAGTCTGCCACATTTCCGGGGCCCTCATTTCCCCCGGCTCTCCGGCGCCCTGGTTACTGGACCTCCTGCAGAACGGTGCCGGATTGCAGACTGACATGTTTACTGCCTGCTTCCCCGTGTGCTGATGTTGATAAAAACCCTGAGGCAGCAGCTGTAATCATGTCCCACACAGCCCCACCTCCACAGTGCTGTTTGATGGCATGTATGAGTCGTGTCAGTAGTGTCATGGGTGTGGTTTTGGGCTGAGTCGGTGCTCTTCTTGAGCGTGTCGGTGCTGTGGGTCGCCGCCCTTCCCAACCGTGTGCCGGTTCCGCGTGCCGGTTCCGCGTGCCGGTTCCGCGTGCCGGTTCCGCGGGTCACCGCTCTCCGTAACTCTTTCTCTTCTGTCCTCCCAGATGCTGTGAGTGTGGTGTCTCCCTATCACACTGGTACTATGAGAAGGACGGCCGGCTCTTCTGTAAGAAGGACTACTGGGCCAAGTTCGGGGAGCTGTGTCATGGCTGCTCGGAGCCCATCACCACGGGCCTCATCATGGTAAGGCCCTTGGGGGGAGGGGGGGGGACCCCAGACCTCAGTCTGCGCCAGTCTCCCACCAAGCTGTTCTCACCACCTCGATCAGATTACTCGAGGCTGGGCTCACAGGTTTAAATGCCCCCCCACTTTGTTAGTGGTCCAAATCTATTATTAAAAAAGGGGAACAGAGTTAGGGTGGTGCAGAGAGACTGGTCACATGACACACAGGTCGCTCATTTTTTGGAGATTCACTTCACTGGAGTTTCTGTTATTACTCTTTCATTTTAATAACTATGCTGATGTTATGAAGACGTAGACGTGCTGACGGTTGGTGTCTGTAGTTATACCTGGACAAATGTTCAGCTGGGCTTGGCCTGTACTCAGATTATACCGCATACTGCTGCATTTTGGGTGTAATTTTTATTACAATTTTAGCTTCCACCGAGTTTCAAAAGAAAATAACTGAGAGAAAACGTTAATTGTACCACGTTTCGCTTCGCAAAGATGCTCCCATTTTTGTCTTATGTCATACACCATGCGCACCCCTTTCTGGGGGGCGGTTAGACAATTTCATAATAATAATTGATACTTTATTGATCATTGTGAGAAAATTCTCTTTCCCTACAGAGATCAATATTATTATTATTATTATTATTATTGTTTTCGCCATAACCATGTGGTCCCAGTTGGTGACACAAATTCCCCGGGGGGGGGGGGGGTGCTCCCCATGATAAACTTTGCCCTTTGATATTGTTCCTTTTAAATATGATGTAAAAATACCATATATCGTGGTATAATGTCTGAAAAGTATGGAAAAAAATCCATGGTCAACCTCACATTTACTGGAAGGAAGGCCTGGGATACCTTAGAACTGCGGCTGAGGAGAGATGGATTTGCTGGTCACTGACATCACACTGGGACAGCTGGGGCTCAGCAGAGCCCGGCGGGCCGGTGTCTTCAGGCCTTGCAGCCCATACCTCAGCCTGACAGGAAGTGGCTGCTTACTTTACCCTCTGTCTCTCACTTCTGGCCTCGATCTCACCTCAGAGGACAGCACCACCTTGACGCTTCTATGTCCGTCCTGATCCAGAGGAGGCCCCCGGCCCTGTTTTTGCCCTAAAGCGATTTAACATAATCTAGCCTAATTTAGCAAGCCCTCCTTAGCTGTCCTCTGAGCTGCCGTGGTAAAGTGACCATCCGCAGTCTGTCTTTATCTCCCCCTTATTATTGGGAAGCCTGTTCCACTCTAACGTGCAGTATGTTCGCTATAGTTAAACTTTGTAGGGAGGGGGGCAGCGTGCTGCTCGTGGTGGCATAGCTTTCGCTTAGCAAGGTACGCTAACGGCGTCGGGGGGGGACCTGCAGTCTGTCGTCAGATGAGCGGTTTCAGAGAGCGGGATCCGATTCTTCGTGGTTTTGACACCGTCAACAGAACAGGAGACTCCGCTCATGAGGGCGGCAGCGTGCAGTGACCGACGCCCATGAGAGTAGCATGGTGACTCTGCTGACTCCCCGTGCGGGCGGCAGCGTGCAGTGACTCTGCTAACACTCTCTCGGTTTTCCCACTGAAGCGCTGGGCCGTAACTCCCGTTTCTTGATCGCTTTGCCTGGCATGACAGCATCGCGTGTGGCGGGAAGGATCTACTTCGCATTTCAGCTTCCCCTGAAACGAAAATAAGTGCCCTGAGTGTAACAGGCTTTTCCAGGCCGTGGGGCAGAATTCCCCCCCAGGCGTGTCCATGTCTCTCAGCCCTGTGCTGCGTTTGCTTATAATTACGTATCTCGTGAAGTGCCGTATTACACGACTGCATGCTGGGTACCACTGGTGCTCCGTACGCTGTTGCTTTACTGTGTACGTGCCCTGGGTGACCCCAGCCTCATGGATAGACCCCAAGGCCACCACTGCCCTGACCAGAATGACTACTTAGAATGTGGCTGGATAGATGGGTTATTTTGCACAGATTTCACTGCACCTAATCATCCAGTGCCAGAAACACTGTCGGCACTAACTGTGTGCTTGTTTCTGTTCATGTCGGCAACTGAAAACTGTCGTCACTGGGTACATGTTTGATCTGTGGGTCCTTTTATATTAGTGCTTGTTTATAACAGAGCTACGTCACGCCTGTTTCCATCATCAGTCTGCTGTTGCTTTGAAGACCCAGAGAAGGTCTGCAGCAGCCCAGCGCCGTGTCTCACTGTGTATTTGTTTGCCGCGAGGCCCAGCAGGCAGTGCCGCGGACGCCCCGCCCCACACTATTAATATCGGCTGAGTCAGATGTCGCTGATGCCAGCCTGACCCGTGCAGCCGGAAATCATCGATTAAAATCCGGCCGGTCTCATGTTGCCTTAAGCCTGCCGCTTCCTAGCCGCACATAAATAGCTCTTGCCAGGTGTTTTTCAGTGATTGTAGCCTTTGAGGAAATGGTCACATTGGGTTATTGTGAAGACTGCTGCATTATCAGGCCCCCGGACCTTTTTATAAGGTCAGAGGCGGGAGGTGGAGGAGCTGATCCCCAGTGATCTGTTATCTGAAGCCCGGTGAGACACCAATTGTTTTATTGTGTGGGTCTGTGAGAGTTTGCCTCACTCTGGGAATCGTGCACGGCCTCCAGGGGAGCCTTGGAAAATAAAATATCCTGCTCTGTCTTCACAAGAAACCCTAGGAAAAGGGTAGGAATGACACATGAAAAGAAGAGGGAATTGCTATTCAGCGAATCTTCGTTAGTTTGTCAAGGCCAGACAGCATGGTGGGGGGTTGGGGTGGGTGTGTGTGTGTGTGTGTGTGTGTGTGTGTGTGTGTGTGTGTGTGTTTGTGTGTGTGTGGCAGGGGGGTGGGGTTATGAAGAGTCCGGGGAAACAGCCAGCAAGCGTCTGTGTGGGCTGGGCCGGAAGAGAGCAAGAGAGCGAGCGAGCGTGAGAGAGAGAGAGAGAGAGAGAGAGAGAGAGAGAGATGGAGAGGAGGGGGAGGGGGTGTGGCGCAGCTTCAGAGATGACCTCATCGTCGGCAGCGTGGGCTGCTCCCTTCTGCTGCCGGGCTCAGCCGTTTTTGTTTTGACAGCGCGGTGCTGTCTCGGGCTCTCACTCTGGGCGTAGCGGTCAGGACGCCGCGATCGGGGCGCCATGGTGGGGGACCTCTTCCTCTGGGGCTCCTGCTGTCTTAGGCTGTGGAGGAAAGACAAGAAGGTAAGATGGCTTTCCTGGGGGCTGCGGCTGTCCTCACCGTCGCCACAGGGACCAGTAGCCTGCGCGTGTGTCTCTGAGTGTGTGCGTGCTGGTGTGGGGAAGATCACTTTGGTGTCATGCGTTTTGACGGTTGATGAAAGAGACTCTGCTGGTGATTTGCCAAGTCGTCCTTTGGGACCCGAAGCTGGTCTGCGGGATGATGATGTCACTGTGTTAAGGTACAGGACGGGGGCTGCTGGACACGTATCCGGTGTGTAATAGACCCTGAAGGCATCAGCCGGCACCTCTGAGTGTCACACAGTCCTCTGTTCTCCTCAGATAGCTGAAGGTTTTCTGTGTGGGTTATGATGGATGAAGGTCTTTTGGGGAGGGCTGCGCTGGGTCGTGCTTGCTTTAACATGGGAGATCTGGGCTGTGGGGGGGGGTGGAGAGGGCACATGGATAGGGGTCTGAGGCTTTGTTAAACATCGTCGGCTTCTTTGCACCGTCATAGGTCTGCTCTGTCGGCACGGGGGGGGGGGGAGGTCACCACCTGTCTGGTGCTCATAATGTAATGTTTTCGCTCATAAGCAGAATTCCAAAACGGTGGCATCAGTCAGTCTTGGAAAATGACGGATGGGGCCCAGTGATAATCTGTTTGTTTGCGGGGCATGTTTGATCATGTTCCCCAGGGTAACCAATAAGCTAGACAACCAGAGCTTATCGTCTCTGACTCACTCTAGTTTGGGTGCCGATGTTTCTTTACGCAATAAACAGCCTTGTTTAGGCCAGGCTGTGTGGTGACCTGGTGATCCTCAAGGAGATCCAGCTTCACACCACAAACTACAGCTCATTTTAGTTCCTAATCCTAATACATAACTGTCCTGTTCATATTTTCATTATGTCTGAAATGTGCTTTCCTGAATTTTGAGTGCATCTCAGTTTTTGTATTTGTATGTACATTATAACAGAAGTTTGTTACCTAATACAAAAAAGTAAAATTTATTTGTCCTTGTGTTTTTGGTCGATTTATACGTAGAAATGTTTGCAGTATTCTTCTGAGACACCAGTCTGATTCCCGACTCCCAGTCCGCAGCCTTCCGGAAAGTCCCTCTCTCCATCCGAACCTGAGTGTATCCGGTATCCCCGGGTTACATGAAATGTAAGCCCCCCCCCCCCAAGGAAAGGAGGACCGGATGTAGCGGTGTTCCCCAAAATAATGTGAAATCGATGGATGGATGGTTGGGAACTGAAATGTGACCAAACACAAAATGTCAGGGTTGGTTACAGTAATAATAGTAACGTTATTTGTGTAAGTGGCACGAAGGGCATCATAAAACGACCATAGAAAGCAAAGTAACAGGAAAGGCCTGTAACGTTATTGGGGTCAGTTATACAGACGCTCTTGCTGTCCTTCCCTACCTAGAAGCGTACCTAGAAATTTATGTCTAACATTCTGGCCCCCTTGACAAAATGTCGATATTGGCCCCCTCTACCCAATATTACATGCAATTTTACGCGTTCAAAGGCCCTTGTGAAGTGAGGAGGCCCCTGAATCTGCTTCGGTATCCGAGTCCAAAAGACTTTAGAAGTCGATGCAGCTTGTAGCATCCCGCCTAATCTGTCGGGCCGAGACGGCTGACTGTAAATGCCCCTGGGTTACGGCATGGTGGTGTTGGTGCGCGTTGTCGGCTTCTCTGGGTGTTTGCTGCCTTGTCTTTGTCCGGGTACCCCGCTGCCTTATGAGCATCTGGGGGTTGTGAGAACTCCTGTAAGTGACGTAGCAGAGTCACCGCGGTAACACTTCCCACATTTTTTTTCCCCCCAAGAGCAGCATCTGTCGTAGATTCTGTCATCACTCCTCGTGGTAACTCCCCCCCCCCCCCCCCCCCCCGCCCCCAAAATGTTGATTGATTTGAATGTGGCGGTTGTTGCTGAGGATGATGTCGTTGCACATCCGATAGAATGGAATGTCTACGTGTTCCGTGATGTCGATGGGGGGGGGGGGGGAGCTCGATGTTGGTGGGTTTCCTTTTTATGTTGGTGTATAAAAACCCCTAGCTGACGTCTTGGCAGCTTAGACGCATCAGCGTCAATTTTCACAGCCAACCCACTTGCCCCAAATCAGCTACAAAACAAAACCACACCCACCACATTTTGGCATGAAAAGGCCACCTGTCTTGCCTTGCTAGTGTCATTTGCATGGTATTTGTGTAAGGCATCCGCAGGCCTGTCACTCTGTGACCCGGAGAAAGTCTGCAGTGATCAGAATATTGTATTGCCAGGTCCATTGCAGAGCGTTTGCTGTTATAGGTCAGCCATGCGCTTGTATGTGAAGCTCTCGTCCTTTAAGGGCTTGGTCGTGTTTGTGTCTGGCTCTCTGGGCCTGTGCGGGCGTCTTGCACGCTAATTGCAGGGCTGTACTCTGCAGAACACGCTGGTGGGGTGCACTTGTGAAATCGCCCTTCACTTAACCGGGGTGGGACTGCACCAGCTCTCCCAAATTGGTACCTTTTTCTTCCCTGGGCACCATCATCTTTTGGGGTATTCTGGCTTTCCTTTACACTCGGCGAAGCTCCTCTGTGCTTTGGCTGAGTTCTGACTCGGAGTATAATGAACTTTATCTCGGAGCGGCTCAGGGGCGAGAGACGTGCCCACGATGGCCCACACTGCCATTTGACCCACGTGTGCAAATTAAAATGTGCCTCACTAGTGAGGGCCACAGAACAGATGCTATTGTCCTCATCTGTTTCCATGGAAATACTCCCTGGGGAGTTGCCACACTTAAGTGTGTTCACTGATTTTATTTGATTTTTTTTTAACCCAAATACTTAAATTTTATAAAAACGTCTGTCGGTCTGTTTTTACATTCTTGTAGCACTTCGGTATCTTCTAAGAGAAGCAGATGTTCCGCGCGACAGCGTCAGGCAGCTGAAGCGTATTTAGCCATAGAGGCATAAATCTAGATGCATCTTAAAACCACAGTGCAGTTTTTGCTCAGGCTATCCTGCGCTATGCCGCACTGAAAAGGTGAAATTCAAGTGTTTATAACATGTTTACAAATTAATATCGGGGTTCCAGGAATACTAATGTTTGCAGTGACCAGTGATCTCGCTTTCACATGTGGACAACAGGAACGACCTTTTACTTCCACCTTCTGTTGCCACATACAGAGTTTTTCTGTTTCTCCTCTCGGCTTAAGTGTTTTGAAACTATGAAAACTTTATCATGGGGAAGCCCCTTGTTGTCATTTCAAAGGGTGCTTTTTTTTTTTTTGCAAGAATATTGACGTGGTGCCGCCCTTTCACATCTCCTTCCCTACCCTGCACTCTTCCCGTCCACAGGTTGCAGGGGAACAGAAATATCACCCAGAATGCTTCACGTGTCTGAACTGCCGGGCCTTCATTGGGGACGGGGACACCTATGCCCTGGTGGAACGCTCCAAACTCTACTGGTGAGTACAGGCAAGACCATGTACAGGGGACCGGGAGCGGAGCCGAGAGGAACACCCTGCGAACTCCTCCATGAAAGCCAGCCCT